>NW_012103332.1:3162665-3164097 GCF_000951045.1 Mandrillus leucophaeus | reverse complement strand
ATTGAACATGGAGCACTACCCAAAGGTCAGAGTCCTAGTCACTGACATAGTTGTGACACATAATTCAGGAAAAAAAGAATTATGAAAGAAAAAAAAGAAAAAACCTTAAATAGCAAAAGCAAATGGAACCCAGTATACGCGTGACAGGTTTGGCCTTGATAAGATCAGGAGCAGTTTATAGTAGGAAAACGTAGATGACTTTATGTGAGCCGAATCTTACTCTAGTGTTTGAATCTATGTGGACCCCTGTATATGTCCTTTTCATCTCATTATCCAAGTTTAAGTAGAATGTCCTGAATTTCCTAACTCTGTCCACAGAACTCACAACAAACAGCAAGAATTAGAAAGTTTCTTTTTTTTTTTTTTTCGGATGGAGTCTCACGCTGTTCCCCAGGCTGCAGTGCAGTGGCAGCTATCTCAGCTTACTACAACCTTAAACTTTCATGAAACCCAAGAATAAGTATAGGAAGTCATTGACCTTGCTTGGCTCTACAAAGTTTTCCATCGGTTCTCTATTCCTTGCCTGTATACTTTATTTTAGCAGTAGACTTCCTGGTATGCTTTGGACTCATTGAAAAACTGTAGTGCAAGTTAATCAGTGCCTGCCTCCTAGTTAAGAACTGGACTGTGCTATCAAAGGTCAGATGAGAAGCAAAGCGAAATGACTGCCTGGGACTAAGTATAGACAATCCCCTGAATGAAAAGAGGAACAAGAAGAAGAACATGAGAAATAGGTTTTAATGAGTGCTCTTCCTTGAAACCCAGCTCTTAGGAAGTTAGTGTCACAATTATTAAGTATAATATTTTCTTCTGAAAAGAGCTCCTGGCTTAAGAGAGAAAGGCCAGGGTATGAATAGCAACTCCACCCCGTGATCTGTGTGTCAAGTATTTAACTCATCTAAGATTCCTTCTCTCCATGGGTAAAATGCTACTAACAAGCATCCCTCAAGAGGAGGAGTTTGGAGGTTAAAAACGTCTATAAGTAGAAGTCTTGGCAGGTGCTCAATTAGGGTCTATTTCCTTTAAATGTATCTTCCTTGTTTAAGTTAATTAAGTGTATTGACCCATTACCAAATGGCCTAATAAACTAAATTTTGGCAGGCACTTAATGAATTTCAGGTAGTTTCAAGATATTATGTGTGATACATTAATCACAAAATTTCCCCTGTTCTCTGGGAGTTCATTATATTCCAAGTGATAGGGTGACAAGTAGAGAATTACTACATGTTAGTTTACAATCATGCAGCCATTGCCATCATCCCTAGCATTTACTTGGATGGCAGAAGGTTGAGATTTTGAGAGCAATCTGCGGCAAAAGACTAGAGGAATCTGTATTATTTCTGTAATCAATGAATTTCCATGCAGGATTTTTTGAGGGAAACTCCCTATTAAGGTGCTATGGTAACATATATGAGATGGAGTCCCTCCCCCC
>NW_012103332.1:3155036-3161050 GCF_000951045.1 Mandrillus leucophaeus | reverse complement strand
GAAGGAACCACAATAAATCTAAGTGAAAAGCTGTTATACAATGACAAGATAACAGTGCAATGCCATCTTGCTATAAACTTTGGTTTGAGTGATCCCAGCCATCCACATAAGATAACTGGCAAGTGAACACAGGTGAAGAGAAATTATAGGTGAGAGTGAAAATCCAGCTGGAGAATCATGGAATTCAAGGCCCATTAGTTCATTTAAATCAGAGAAGATGTCCTTACCTTTGTCACTGGGTCCAGAGTAACAACCTGGACGGAGGGAAAATTTTTGTGATTGCTTACCTCTCTTATTTCCTCATATGCTGACAGCAGCCTAAAAGAAACACAAGACTCTCACATAGAGAAATGGGCCACTTTCAACAATATTTACCTTGGCTATCTCAATGCTTGGTTGCGTAGGTTGCACATAATTAAATAATTCAACAACTTGAGAACTTTTATTACACATATTCATGATCTGTGAGACACTGGACTGGGTTTAGGGATAAAAGAGTGAACAAACAGACAAGTAAAAAGCACGTAAATCAGCATAAAAGAAAAACGCATCAGGGAGGGGTTTCTGGAAAATGTTACTGCTCAGTTGAGGCCTGCAGAATGACTGGGAAGTTAGCCAAATTAAGAAGGGTGGAGGAGGCAGTCGTGCAGATGGAACCAGGCACCCAGGCTCCGAAATGAGTGTGTAGCATGCCCACGAGACACCGCGGATATGAATTAGGGGGCAGGAGACCCAGGGATGAGGCTTAGCTCTGAGTTAGACCCAGTTACTTCATTCATTTATTCATTTATAAATAGAGTCTCTCTGAGCTTGAAAGACACCCAACCCTCCTTAGTTTTTGGATAATTTTGATGTATGAAAAATAGACAAATACTTAAAAATATTTTCATTTAATAGTGACTCATTTTACAGAGGAAGATATTACTATAATAATTATTTGAAGATGAGGCTTATAAAACAATTTGTTAGGTCACTACAGCAGGAGTTGTCAGAAATGGGTCATAACTATAAACTTCTACGAGAAACCTTCCCCCACCCTCAATTCTGTAACTTTAGGTATTACTGCACATATAATTTCATTTGGAGACATTAACAAGGGTCTACATTTGAGGACATTGTTTACTGTAAAACTCAGGCCTAGCAGTCTTCACTCAAGTACCCAAGTCAATGATTCATTTAAAACATACCTACCATGGGGAGAACTTTGTAAAGGCTGGATGTGGAGATGATGGTGGAAAAAAACACGTATGGGACTGTCCTCGTGGATAGTAATATTTATCTTTCCAGGAGAAATATACATATTCAAGACACACAAATGATTCAATTACTTCATATAAAGTTAAGTGTTTTGAAGACAAAAAATCTATCTTTAGGTCTCAGTGTCTGCATTTATAAAAAGAGGCGGTGATAAAAGACTCTCTTAATGGACCCTGCGGTTACAAGTAAGACTGGTTAATTAGTGTACGGAGAGGAACGCTGCTCGGAGCAGGTTAGGTGAAAGGCATTTGGAGATGGTTGCTGCAGCAAAGGGACGGGGGATTGCTCAGGAAACACAAGGCAGAGCTCAAAGCATCTACTCAAGTCCTAGAAGTCTTGGAAAATAATAGAGAAATAGAGAAAATAATAGAGAAATAAAAAAGAAATGGTAGAAACCTCCTTTATAAGCATTGTTTCCAGAGAAGTTTAGAAGACAAGGGGAATCTGAGAGGCAGCCATCTGCGTTTTGTAACGTCACAGTTGAGAAAACTATGGTCAGATTCACCAGAGGTGAACAGACCCGCCCAGTGCAGGGAGTGAGTCAGCAGGAATGGCATTTTACGGAATCCGGTAGACTCACTGATTTTTCCAGAAATACAGGTTAGCTGAGTCAGAAGAGTCGCTTCTACAGCCAAGGAATTCCCCGTTGCATGTAAATGTTTTTCATCCAAAAGGATGAACAGAGCAGGAGCTTGACTTTCACAGGTCATGAGTCTAGACCTCAAAGAGATGGATATGTTTATCCGATGAATAATGCTAGCAATAAACAAAAAAGAAGAAAGAAAGAGGTTGTGGATAACGCATGAGGAAAAATGACTCTTATTGCCTAGAATGAATTACGAAGTATAAGATCTAAAGGAGGGCTGGGCGCGGTGGCTCAAGCCTGTAATCCCAGCACTTTGGGAGGCCGAGGCGGGTGGATCACAAGGTCAGGAGATCGAGACCATCCTGGCTAACATGGTGAAATCCCGTCTCTACTAAAAATACAAAAAAAATTAGCCGGGCGTGGTGGCAGGAGTGGTGGCGGGCGCCTGTAGTCCCAGCTACACGGGAGGCTGAGGCAGGAGAATGGCGTGAACCCGGGAGGCGGAGCTTGCAGTGAGCTGAGATGGCGCCTGGGCGACAGAGTAAGACTCTGTCTCAAAAAAAAAAAAAAAAAAGAAAAAAAAATTTCTTGAAGTGTAACTTCTATCTAGAGGGGCATCAGAGCATCTTGTGATTTTTTTCCCGCCATGCCCTCTCTGAACCAAATTTTAGGTCTTTAGCTTCCCAGAGCAAAATCCCTGGGAAAAGCTGAGAAGGCCAAGTAATTAAGTAGCGGGACTCTAAGCAAGTATTCTTGATGTCCAAGCTAAATGACAATCATTTAGCACTTTCGGGAAAATGAAGAGAACCTGACTCCTTGTTATTCCTCCACCATTGTAAAAGGAAGCTTTGATATTTCTTTGCAATACCACAGCAGAAACTTCGTTAATTATAATATTCTGCTTTTTGACAATGAAATGAACCTCCAGAAGTAGGCTTATTCGTTAGGATTCTAAGTGCCTTTTAATCTCTGCCATCAATGCTCACTTTCCTTTTCACCCTTCCCAAACATTCCTATGTAGATATGCCTCCAAAATACGCACAGTTTGACCACATACTTTTTATCTTGTGTCTAGTATTTCCACTATCTCAACTTACAACAACAGCAAAATTTCAATAAACTCTGTATTAACTAACATTTTCTAAATTCCTTTTTTGAAGAAAAGGTATATTCCTGTATTTACAATTTTCTACAAGAGCTCATGAGGATGGTAGTTCACCCTGGAATCTGTGCTTTTTAAAAATAATTGTGTGATGCACTTATTAAAACACAAACTATTTTTAGGACTTCAGAGTTTTCAGATTGCATTCAAATCCATTATTTCACCTTGTTTACTCAGCAACTTCGGATTCCAGCATGTGGAGCACAATTTACTTAGGTGGAAATGGAGGCCCAACATTTCTAAATGACTTAAGAAACTGAGGCCCAAAATGTATAAATGGTTTGCTCAAGGCCATACATCTCCTAACTGATAAAAATACGCATGCTATCAATCAGGATTTAGAAGAGCAAAACCCATGCTCTATCCATAGTGTTGCTTATTAAGAAGAAATAAGCAAATAAATAAATTAGTAAACAAAAATAAATTTTAAAACTAGCATATGAATACCCTGCCCAATTAAAAGAATATCACATATCTCATTTAAACCTGAGAAAATTTTAATGAGCTGATAGAATTAGAATCCAAAATTATTGTGAGCTGAACACTTAATACTGTAGTTCATATTATTTCTGTATTGTTTCTCATTTAGGCCATGAGTTTCTTCACCCTGAGGTTAAGGATTGTTTTATTAATGTCTGTGCCCAAAAATCAATATGTCGAATACATTAGATGATTAACTTAGAATGAGGGAAAAAAAACTTTAATATTTTGAAGCAATAAAGATTGGCTATGATCTCATTCCTTCCTAATATCTAGGACAATTTTCCATGAGTCGTTATGGAACTCATTCTGGCTCCATGTCAGAGAAAAAGAAACAGAATATTTGGAGTCCAGACAGGCTTCAATTTAAATCCTAACTAAACTACTTACTAAATGTTTTTATAAGTTTCTTAACATCAATTAATTAAGAATTAGGCCTCTTACCCAACTTCAGTTTTTGTTTGTTTGTTTGCTTCATTTTTCAAATGAGGATAATAATACCTCCCTGGTGGAAATGCTATAAAGATTAAATACATGTGTAATATATTTAAAGCACGTAGCTAAATGACAGGTAGCTCTTATTTATACACTGTCGTTAATAAGAAAACTCATTGCAATAATATTGCCAAATTCTTTTCTAAATTGGCTAAGATACATTCTGCAAAAAGCATTGGCCTGATTTCCTACTCAATATAAGGTCTTAGACAATTCAAGGTCTTCTGGGCCTCAGATTCTACTTCTGTAGAAGAAGAAGGAAATAAAACAAGTAGAAAAAAGGAATTGGATTTCATGACCTCAACCACCACTTTCAGCTCCTGACATTCATTATTATATAACTTTTGTACATAACTCTATTTTCACAAGTAACATTTATTGGGTGGAGAAAGTTTTCCTGGTTATATTGTGCTTTGTAAAAATCTCAACTCCGGTTCACATCAGCAAATATGATTTCTGACAGGAAGTGGACTATTTAGTTGATCTCTGGAGGTTGAGAGAGATGGTGTTGATAGTTGCTCAGAATAAGATATGAGGATGTTAAGGAATAAAATAGGTGAACACAGACAGGAGACAGGAACAGAACTGGATGAAATCTAACCCTTTAGCTAAGAGAGTACATATGGGAAATGGGTGAAGAAATCTGTGTAAATATGCTGAAGGGCATTAAAGACAAGAATAAGTAAATAAAATTTGATATTAAAAATGATGAGGAAGCAAGTAAGTCATTATCCCATTTGTGTTACCAGGAAGTGGTCTTTTTTCAGATACTCTTTCCCTCTAACACTTAATTATCAACAGAAACCTTTGATACTAAAGAATGAAGGTCATACATGGAATTCTAATTCTGTTACTCCACATACTCTTCCCAATTTTGAGTCATCAAATGAAATTCTCATTGAGTGTTCACTTCAGGCAGGGCATACTATTTGATAGCCTTTGCAGGGGGATGTTAGTGAAGGTAGCCGACTCAACATTGGAACATATACATTCAAAAGATAATGACTCTGCAGACTCAGATTAGGTAAGGGCAGTTTCTAGGTCAAGGATAGGTTTCGGGGTGGGGGAGTTGGAGTTTAAGTTGGCTCCACACAGTGATTCAGGGACAAAAGATGATGGCAGATTTGCCACCTCCAACAGGATGCTTGCCTGGGTGGAAAAATAAAATGTAGGGGAATGTATGGAAGATTTTCCTGGACCAAGCCTGGAGGAAGCTCACATCACTTCTCCCACACTCCATCACAGTGAGATTTGTTCTGTAGTCATACTCTAATGCAAAGAATGCAGAAAGATTTGGCCAAGCTCTGTGACCAGAGAAAGAGCATACAGAGCGTTCAGTGAGCAGGCTGCCCCAGGGGCAGAAGGAAGCCTAAAGGAAACTTCAGCACAGTCGTGGATACAGGCATGTGAAGAAATGTCTTTCATACATGGTGCAGTGTATCCCACATAATCAGGGAAACCTATATGCAAAGGAGACTGAGAACGTGAAAGTTGGGGTGGATAATTAATTTGCAACCAAGACGAGTAAGCAGGAACAAGACAGACCTAAAGGGATGTATTCAATACAGGAAATTTTCATGGTATAATCCACAGGTGACTTTAGTAAAACACATCTGAAATGAATGTAAAATACCTTTCCCAGTTGCAAACAGAATCTTCTGTTAGGTTTTCAAGATATCCAGAGGTGAGAGTAAATTACCCACTCATCAGAGAAAACTTTATTGTGTGCCTTCTCCAAGGAGCATCCCTGTCACTCTGACCCCTAGTGTGCTTTCAGTGCACTGACAACAGATTTCCATTGTCCTGTCTTCCATAAGTACAGTGTGGCAAGAATGCTTTCCCTCCTGTTTACCACTCTATCTCTAGTACCTAGAATGGTGCCTGGCACAGGCTTCAGTTAATATCTGTTGAATGCATCGATTCAACGGATATTGATTGGATGAGTGAGATCATTCTTTGGTGATCTAAACAACAATGGACTAACAGAAAGTCAAAGCCAGAAAGGATATTAAGAAAAACTGAGTTCAAACTCTT
>NW_012103332.1:3146635-3154396 GCF_000951045.1 Mandrillus leucophaeus | reverse complement strand
CTAAAAGTACAAAAATTAGCCAGGTGTGGTGGTGCACACCTGTAATCCCAGCTACTCAGGAGGCTGAGGCAGGAGAATTGCTTGAACCTGGGAGGCAGAAGTTGCAGTGAGCTGAGATCACACCACTGTACTCCAGCCTGGGCAACAAATGAAGTGGAGTCTCAGGAGAGGTAACAGATTTCTCCAAGATGACATACATATTTTTAAATGCAATGTAGTGCCTTTCCACTATGCTATATATGCTAACAAGAATATCATGATATCAAGAATATTATAAATGGCATCAAGAATATCATAAATAATATCATGTAACCATAAGCAGATTCTTGGAGACTTTGGATCTTTTTGCACTAAGTTAAGAAAATGTAATATTGATACATACTGTTATTTGCAAAATTCATGTGGTGTTAATTGCCACGCAGTAGAATATTTCCTTTTCTAATGCTGCATGCCTAGCATGAGAAGCAAATGTGAAAGCTATATGACAGGAAATGATTGAGGTCCTTGTAACATAATGAGTCATCAAAATCAAATAGATAAGCACCTCCCTTGACTCTCACTTAGGCAATTGGGAAAAACATAAGCACAAGGAAAGAAATGCAGTGATACTAGAGGGAGTTTAATTTCCTTGTAAATCGTAATAATACGAAACAAAAGTAAATTTTTTAAAAAGTTGAAAACTATAATAATTTTAAAAGAGAATGATACAATTCAGCACTCACAAAGGTACAAGATAAGAGACATCCCAATATTGTGTGGAAATATCTATGAATGGCCTATTTTGTTTTTGTTTTTCTTTTTTGACCTAACATTTCCATTTCTGTGCGTGTGTGTGTGTATATACATATACGTGTTCCATATTTGTGCGTGTGTGTGTATATATACATATACGTGTATATGATAAAAATACTAAAATTATGCCATATATAGACATACGCAAGGACAGTTGGGATATATTTTTACTGGTCAATGAGAAAAATATTAAAAAGATGCCTTCAAAAACATAAAACTCAAATAATAGAGACAGCAGGGATAGAAGGCTATATGCTTTATTCAAAGCAAGTGCCTTGGTTTTAATCCTATTTCAGTCATAATTACACTTCAAAATCCTTAAAAACTCTGTTAATTCTAGGATCTATAAAAACAAAGATGTTCTTTTGCCAACTTTGTACCCTCATGTGACTAATAAGGTGAGAAAGATAAAGCTTTTAAACAAACATTTACAATTCAACGTGCTAGGAAGAAGCTATTGTGCAATTACAGAGAAACAAGTTCTATTGGATGAAAGAACGAGCTGACCTCTTTAGGCCTCAGTTTCCTTATTTAAAACATAACCATGACTGACATTTTCCAGTGATATTTAATATAAGAAAACTTGTAAAATTATACCTTATCCACAGAACACAAAGAGCATTTCATGCAAAGCAATGCATACTTTTGATTTAAAATGTCTTTTAACAATACTTACGAAGGAACACATTAGTTTAGTATTAAAGTTTAATACGCAATCAGCATTGAATAACATTACAGATGTTAAGTGAAGTTATAAGACAAGGTGTACAATTTAGACCAGAGACTTTTGGAAGATTTCACACACTTTAGCTGGTGACAGGTTCAATGTTGATGCTATGTGCTCATGCATCAGGATATACTTTGTTACCTTTTGAATATTTTTGGAATGGTCCAACTTTTGTTTAAGACAGATTGTCCCACATAATAGAAGTCATTATCTTAATATATTTGATAATTTTTTTACATTTCTATTGAATTATTTATATCTCTGAGGAAAAAAATACTACTACTGCTGACTTTTTTTGCCCCTAGAACTTATTGATACCTCTTCCATGACAGGATTGAATTGCTAGTCTTCGAAATCCCCAATTCCTTTTTTGTTCCAAAATAGGAGGAGGTACAGCCTATAACATCCTTTGTAGATCTAGAACTCATAAATGGAAAACCCCATTTGCCAGCAGGTGGGATTTATCTATTAAAGCATGTATACATCAACCCCTCCAACCATTCTTACATTAAATTCATCAGAAAACAGGTATTTATTGAGTCTGTACAAAGTCCAAGTCCTTTTTTATATGCTGGTGTATACAGTGTAATAGCAAAATCTTTGTTCTCAGGGTACGGGTGCACACATTCTAGTAGAAAATGTGAACACTTTCTGTGAAATATGTGAATACTTCTAGTGGAATCCTTTAGCTAAATAATTACACAAATATATAATTACATATTGGGAGAAGAACCATAATGGAAGAACACAAGAAACTACTGTTATAATGTATAACCAGAAAATCTGACCTCAGGAGGAGAGTTTAGGGAAATGTAGTTTGCTTGAGCTGAATTTGGAAGATTGGAAGAATGACCAGGTGTTCATTCTATTCAGCCATTCTTGCCTGTTCCCTGTTCCTTACACACAAGAGAAATACTCCTGCCTCTGGAAATTTGGGGCTTATTTTTCTCTCTGCTTGGAAAGCTCTTACAGAAAAATCTGCAAGGCTAACTCCCTTACCTCCTTCAAGTGTTGCTCAAAAGGTATCTTATCAATTAAGCCCATCAGGGTATCTGTTTTTAAAGAGGCACTCTATAGCATTCTAACACTTGATACTCCAAATTCCCCCTATACTGCTCTATTTTTTTTTTTCCATGACACCTTCAAAGTTACCATAATTTTACTTTGTTGGAAGTCAATTTTGTAAATTAACATGCTAACTGTAATTTCTATGAAGAAAAATGTTTTCTCTGCTTTGTTCACTGATGCATTTGAAGTATTTAAAACAGTGCTTGGGTATCGTTGTATGTTTTTTAAAAGTTAATTAGTTAATTGTTTAATACATAAATTGTACTGAGTTATGGTGAATACAAAACATTAACAAAATGTTTAAGAGGCAGCTAACATAGTATCTAGAAGATAAGCTATACATTTAAATGAATATATTAGGGAGAAAAGAGTTAAAATCAATTATCTTACTTTCCATATGCCGAAGTCAAAAGAGAAGAGTAAAGTAAACCTAAACTATGTAGAACAAAGGAAACGACTAAGACATAAGAGGAGATAAATGAAACTGAAAGCAGAAAAGAATTGAGAAAATCAGCAAAAACAAAAGTTGCTTGTTTTAAAAGATCAATATTGATGAACCCATAGCTACACTTAACAAGAAAAAAAAAAGTAACAAAATCCACAACTACCAATTATCAGAAATGAAATAATGAAAATCAATATTTTATAGATATTCTGAGTTCAGTGAGCCTCTCTAGCAAATTAATCAAACCCAAGGAAAGGGTGTGGGAACCCTTATTTACAGCCAGTTGGTCAGAAGCACAAGTCACAACCCGTGCTTGCAACTGGCATCTGAAGTGGTGAGCAGTCTTGCGGGACTGAACCTTCAACCTGTGGGATCTGACACTATCTCCAGGTTGATAGTGTCAGGGGTGAGTTAAATTGAAAGACACCCAGCTGATGTCTGCTGCAGAACTCGTCGCTGGTGGAGAGAAATCCCTCCATGCATTTTGGAGACCAGAAGTGAAGTGTTCTGGGCTGTGTTGTCGTGGGAGTAGCAAATAACACTTGTGGTTTTTTTTTCCTATTTCTCTTAGAGCAGCCCTAGAAAATAAATACAGCCATACCTATATTATAGAAGGAGTCATTCCTGGGGATTCAATCTGGAACCCAATAATTCTATGACTACCTAGTACTGCTCATTAAGTCCCTTTTTGCACAGATTTTTTTCTGTTTCCTGCAGTGAAGACAGATTGATTCAGAAATGCACTGATCGGGAAGTCAGAGAAGGTGGCTTTCTAGACTCAGCTGTTTTGCTCCTTGGCTTTGTGCTTTGAGTAAGCCGTGTGACTTCTATGAGTCAACATTTTCAATCTATAAAGCAAGCATTTTGCATTAGATCGATGATTTTTTAAATGGCAATACCAAAGATTGATTTAGGTGGATGTGAGTTATTTTTATTTTTATATTCGCATATAAATTTTTATTTTCCATGTTTGATGAGTGATACTGGTTTTCCAGGTCTGGCAGTGTCTTAAAATTTCCTTAAAAATAAATAGTCTAGAATTGTTTTAAAATAATAATTTAAACAAAATATCATACAGATTCAGGGAGTCTTTTGATATGGTTAAAATAGTGAAGGTGGTGTGAGAAAAACTGAAGTTTAGGAAACAGTGAAAGAGAAAATGCCTGGCTTCTTCTCTGCACTTATCCAATCAGTAACCAATTTACTTATTCATTTATTCATCCATTAAATATATAAATATTCATGAGCATCTTTCAAGCACAAGGCCCCAAATAAGAGCACACTAGGAACACAATAATGAATGTGATACAGTCCCTGACCTGAAATACCTGAGTGGGGTAAGGGAGACAAACTTGTTCCAAATGGTAATATGGTATGCTTGGAACATTAACAAGGACATAAATATGGTCCTACCAGTTTCTACTTTTGGAACCTCCAGGCTTTCCTGAAATTTATCCTCTTCAAAAGCTACCAGAATGATCAATTTAAAACACAACTCTAAGCGTGACACTTCTTTTGTTTAAACCAGCACTTGACAAACTGTGATCCCAGAGCAAACACATTTTACTGTCTCTTTCTGTAAATAAAGTTTTATTGAAAGTTGTGCTGGAACACATCCATGCCCATTCATTTCATATTGTTTACGGCTACTTTCACGCTGCAAAGGCAGAGTAAAATAGTTGTGACAAAAGCTTCAAGAAATCCTAAAATATTTACTATCTGGTCCTTTATATAAATGTAATCTCTATTTTTAAATCCTTCTTCTCCTTTCAAAATACTTCTCTCACAGATCTGCACAATGGGACTTGGCTTTGATTAGAATATTTCCCGTACAGTCTTTCCTTTGGTCTCCCAACATTTCCATATCTCATTCATCTGATCAAAAAGCCATTGGCTGTGCCTTTCAGGGCTATGACCCTTATTTTGAAAGAAAACAATACCCTCTCCAAGGTCTGAGGAGGCTAATGTCAAGCAGCGCTGCCAAGTGTTTCCATATTCGACACATATTCTTCATAATTTTCATTTTGGTGTGTTGGTTATTTCCTTTTATTGAAGTTTTCTTTTCCTTTTGTTTTTTCTTTCTTTCTTTCTTTCTTTTTTTTTTTTTTTTTGTTGCTGTTGGTAGTAAAATTTAAAGAGGGCAAAAAGTAAATATTCCTTCAGACTGCCATCTGAAACCAGATACAGCTTGATCAGGTTTTTCAAGTCTGTATCTGACACAAAGGAACATGTTTCTTGAGCTTAAAAAGTGTGAAGTCTGGCATTGGAGTACTCAATACAGTTAGGTTGAATGAATTAATGCACAAATCCCCATCATTTCACAGATGCAGAAGCTGAGTGAAACGTGTCGATTTGGAGTCTGTTCCAGAAAATACCGATCAACCATTTGACCTGTTATATTTCAGGAGGCTCTTGAAATAAAACTGGCTCCTGCATACTTTCCTGCGAAACGCCCTCACCAGCAGCCGCCAGCCATGGCACATTTGCTTCCTTCCTGTGCATCTCTACATCGAACACCCACTAGTCAAGACAAACCCGAGAGGGGAATTATAACTCCCAGGGAAAGAGGGGGGCTCTAGAGACACCAAGAGTAGGGCTGCAATTTCAAACTGGGTCATGAGGCCTCAGGGACCTGTAGGTGGTGAAGCTCAGCTCTGCCGACAGACATTCCAGCCCTGCAGGGGTGTGGGAAAACTGGTTTCTGTTTCTGTTTTAAAACCTTGTTATATTCAAACTATCTCTCAAAAGCGATAGTCCGCTGAGCTTAAGTCTTATACTGAAAAATGATTTGAAACCTTCAAAATAAGCAAGCATGTTAAAGTTATAGGATGGTACTTGGCACCTAATGAGTCATCTTTTGCATGTTACGCAAATTTCAAGACAACACCAGATGTTGGGGGAGGATCACTCTCCAGAGAGGGGAAAATTACTGTTTTCTGATTTTTAAAAAATGATAAAAACTATCGCTTACAGACAAAAACTATTAAATTTGGGGGTAATTGTTGCTTTCTCTCTCTCTCTGTGTGTGTGTGTGTATAAAATATATATTTTTCTTTCTGTGTGTTCATGTCTCATATATATCTTATTAATTACTGTAGACTCAGGACTTAGTCTACTTTGTGACATATATGAGATACTAAAATATTTGGAGAAATAATAAGTGAATGAATGTGCCACTACAGACACAGAAACAGTACTAACCCAGGGAGAGGAACTGGGAGGAACAAATGGAGAGCTTCATTCAGTCACCTGGTAATAGGATGTTTATACTAGAATATTCTAGAAACATGTCCCTAAGGACTGTTAGGTAGGACCCATGGTATCTGAAGCCTATGAACCCAAAACGAGTGTCGTGTGGGAAGACTTTGACAACTGTCATATAAATGCCTGAGAGAAATTTCGAATAGATGTCACAAACTGTCGATTCAGCCATTGTCATGATTTTCAAATAAATATTGGTAGCCTCCTACGGTTAGAGATAGAAGAGGATATACATCCTCTCCCTAACAATCTGGCAATCAGTCACTGTGTTACAATAGAAACAAGCCTTAGTCCAAATTCCTCTAAATGTTTCAAAATTTACAAGCATGGCAAAAAATGTGGTTCAACCTATTCTTATAAAGAAGTCCTCACTTGCCACATTCAGGTACTCAGATAAGCACTAAAAAGAAAATAATTACTTTGAGGTTTTAAAGTTGGTGCATTAATATGACAGAGGATGAAGTCACCTTTCTGGCCAGATCAAACAACAGAATCCTTCAATATATGGGACAACTGAAGTTAGCTCTAAACGCAAACTTTCTGAAGATGACTGACCATGAAGCTTCTGGATTTTTATCCCACATTCATGCAAGGGCATTGTAAATATCTCACCAGGTATTTACATCATAAATACCTTACTAAGGGTCTTACCTTACTAAAGGCATCATAAATGCCTTACGAGTCATCCTCATAGTTTGAACATTACTCATTTCACCAATGAAAAATTATTTCTAATATGTCATATTTGCCAATTGATCAAAATTAATGGTTTCTTTTGTATAGCTTTTGATAATGATATCTGAAGCACTTACAGACAACCACTATGGGCTGTTGGTTTCCGATTCAGCACTTCCTATGCAATTTAACTGCCACCAAAGTGTAGATTAAAGTTAATTTGTAAATATATGTGTTTGTGCATATATATATACACACACACACACACATATATATGTATATACATAACAGTATTTATACCACAGCATTTTAAATTACCATACAAATGATGTACAAAAATTCGGGACAACTAGGTAAAGCTGAAACTGGAGCAAAACTCTAAACTTAGATTTAATGGTGATGTCATAATTTGATTAATTCATTTGTACAATACATGAAAAATTATGTGCCAGTACAACTCGGTTCATTGTAGATACTCTTTGACTCTCTGGATGCAATGCATTAAGGGTAATGTCCTTTAAATTCATGCTTCAGTGTTTTCGTAAACACATTTCTATAAAAATATTAAAATAGAGGGACTCCTCCCTAACTCATTTTATGAGGCCAGCATCATCCTGATACCAAAGCTTGGCAGAGACACAACAAAAAAAAGAGAATTTTAGAACAATATCCCTGATGAATATCGCTGCAAAAATCCTCAATAAAATATTGACAAACCAAACCCAGCAGCACATCAAACAGCTTATCCACCATAATCAAGTGGGCTTCATCCCAGAGATGCAAGGCTGGTTCA
>NW_012103332.1:3125691-3144700 GCF_000951045.1 Mandrillus leucophaeus | reverse complement strand
AGGTGGGAATTGAACAATGAGAACACTAGGACACCAGAAGGGGAACATCACACACCGGGGCCTGTCATGGGGTGGGGAATGGAGGAGAGATAGCATTAGGAGATATACCTAATGTAAATGACAAGTTAATGGGTGCAGCACACCAACATGGCACATGTATACATATGTAACAAACCTGCATGTTGTGCACATGTACCCTACAACTTAAAGTATAATTTAAAAAATCCTCAAAAAAAAAGAAAAAGAAAAAGAATCATATTGATTTTTAACTAAAATAACTGTATCTCAAGGGCCTTAGAAAAACTTTTTTTCTGATCGCTAAGCAAAATCAAGTTACCACCACCTACTGGTTGCTATGTACTGGTTTTGAACTTGTCTTTGGATTATTAGAATTCTAAAATTGAACATTTATAATGATACAAAGTCATAGTGGAGACGATTTAACCTGTTGGGTGACAATTGTCCATCAGCCTCTTATATTTCTGCACATCTTCTGAGCAAAGGACTAACGTTTTTTTTCCAGACGGTCATTTCTAGTACTTGTGTATAAAAAAGAAAGAAAAAAGAAAAAAAAAACTGCCCTGGGAGAGAGAGAGATTTTCTCCTTCTGGAGCAGATTTGTTTACTTTCCTGGGTAATAAAAATAATGTATTTTTCTATGGCAAAGATTAGGCAGATTTTCTACAGTCTCTTTATATAAAACTGAGGCTTTCTAATCTCTGGGATTTCTTTTCTGAAACATACTCTACTGTATGATAAGACAGTATTTTCTCCTAATTTTCTTGATCTTTGAAAATGGAGGCTTAGGGAACCAGTGCAAAAATAATATTCTAGCCACTGATATAGCTGTGAGTATTACACTACCTTTTATCTCTGACCCAGGACTGTTGTGTCTCCTTCCAGTTTCCATGAAACCGTGGCAGGCTAGCTTGTTAGTTTGCAAGTAGGGCAAAACCTAAGACTGTCCATAATGTTTACATCCCCCCATCCGTCATTCCAAATATAGAAAAGAGTAAAAACCATTCACACTTTAATTTCCTAGTGTCCAAAGACAATTAATGTAAAAGTGGCTCCAAATAAAACACATAAGACAATTTGACAACTGAAAACTGAAACCTCCCTTTCACTGCACCCTGAGGCACCATGAAACAGTGCAAAGAGCATCATAGGATTGAGAATACAAAACCATGAGTCACGAGTTCTAATCCTGATTTGGAGACTCACTAGCCAGGGGACTTGGGATAAATCTTATACTCCTTAAGGGCCTAAGTTAGTCCTCCATAAAATAGACAAACATTGCATTTACCCCATAAAGCTTTGGTTAAAGACAATTATATTATATATGTAGATGTGCAGCATAGAGCCCAATACACACTCAGCAATGGCTAATATCCTTTATTTGTAGTGACTTAAATGTTTTGGCACTTGGCTTCTAATTTTTTCATTATAATAAGATGAATTATACTTTCATACATTTTTACATAGTCATATATTATCATAAACTCTGGTTATCTACTCAGCATTCCTTCTCCAGTCTAACAGAACTCTAACAGAATCCTATTTTATTCAGACAGTCAAGCCATCCTCAATTCCAGAGATGAATCCCTAGTAGTCTAAACCAATATGGTTCATCATATTTGTGGGTAAATGTTACTGGTTCAAAACTGAATATATGACCTTAGATAACCCTATCAAACTGAAAGGAAAAATGTAGGGGCTATGGTTGAAGAAAGTGTCATGAGTTGAATCATGTCCCCTGGTAAAAAGATTTGATGTTCTAACCTCAAGTATCTCAGAATATGATCCTATTTGGAAATAGAGTCCTTAAAAAACATAATTAGTAAAGATGAAGTCATACTGAAGTAGAGTTGGTACCTAATCCAATATGTTTGTAAAGGTGTGCCTTAATAAGCAGATGACCACATGAAAAAACAGAGACCCAGAAGGAAAACAGCATGTGACAACAAAGGTAGAGACTGGAGGTCTGCCGCTACAAGCCAAGAGCATCAAAGGTTTCTGTCAAAACACTGGATGAAAGATGCAAGAAGCATTCCTCTATAGCGTTCAGAGGTAGTGTGATCCTCTCAACACCTTGGTTTCAGAACTCCAGCCTCCAGAACTGGTAGACATGCATTTCTGAATTCTTTTTGTTTGTTTGTTTGCTGTTTTTGCGTGTATGTTAAGCTACCCAGTTCGTGGTACTTCGTTGTAGCAGATTTAAGAAACAAATATAGGGCTGGAAGCTGTGGCTTATGCCTGTAATCCCAGCACTTTGGGAGGCCAAGACGGGTGGATCACAAGGTCAGGAGATCGAGACCGCGGTGAAACCCCGTCTCTACTAAAAATACAAAAAACTAGCCGGGTGAGGTGGCAGGCGCCTATAGTCCCAGCTACTCAGGAGGCTGAGGCAGGAGAATGGCGTGAATCCGGGAGGCGGAGCTTGCAGTGAGCCAAGATCGTGCCACTGCACTCCAGCCTGGGTGACAGAGCGAGACTCAGTCTCAAAAAAAAAAAAAAAAAAAAGAAAAAAGAAACAAATATAGGAAGATTTCCTCGATTTCCTCTTTTCCTAAAGTAGGAGAACAGAAATAGCAGCTCTCTTATAACCTTGAGAAGACCAAACCTGAGGATGAAGCAGATGCAAGAACGAGAAGGCTGAGAGTTATGATGGAGTCTTGACCTTCCAAAGATGAAATCTCAACCTTTAGGTTTTTTCCATAAAATGGTATTCTTTTTTACTGAACAAGCCAGTCTGAGTGACATTTTTCTGATACTTTCATAAGTATGGGAAACACACACACACATTCTCTCTCTCTCGTGTGTGCGTGTATGTGTGTATATATATACTTTGGTTTGGTTGTGTATATATATATACACACACATACACACACATACACAGACATATGGTGTAGTATGTATGTTTGCATATATATACATATATATTTCATATATATGTTACACAGACATAAGTGTGCTGGCACTTGATTTAACCACCATTTATGGTTGTCCATGCACTATCTGTGCTGTTCTCTGTTTTATACAAAAAATTTAAAATAGTTTTCTTTCCTCTAACTTTAAGGCTCTTAAGGATCAGTGTTAGGTTTTGTATTATATAATATTCTGAGCTGTCCTTATGGTTTGTACTTTATACGCCCTGATTCTGTTTTAGCGCCTACCACTCTACTTGGTAATTATTCATTAAATTCTGGTGTCCCTCTGTCTGCTTGTGAAGCCAGAGCATGTATTCTAATGCTGTATTTATAGCACCAAACTCAAAGAATTTAAGCAAGCAATGTTGGTGGAATGAATAAAGAATATTTGCCATTCTTTTCTGAAATCTTGAAATATTATTAACCAGCTCTCCTCTCATTTTTTTTTTTTTTAAATTGTGAGTCTTCCTTTTGTCACTCACAATGACTCAGACAACAATGACATGCTCCATTTATTTCAATCATTCATGCCTCAAAGTTGCCAGGTAGACTCAGCATTGGAATAATGATAGGGAATTCTCTCTCTCTGTTAGTGTTAATAATATTCATGGCAAAAAATATAGAATTTTCCCATGAGGAGAAACCTCTTTTCTTTTTTTGTGAGTATGATGAATGCTCAGTTATGGATATACTAGTGGCTCTGTAGTGACATATTGCAAAATTATTTTTCTGCCTTTCATGATATAATTTAAACTCTGCTGTAGCATACGATGTCCCTTCTGATCTAGACAACTTAGATCTTCTGACTTCCCTCATTTCTCCTTATTCTACTAATTGGCTGCCATCTTCATTGACCCGGGACTTTCCTGGTTTTAGCACTCAAAGTTCCCTGTCCCAGGAAAAGTGTCCGATCTAACAAAGACTGTTAGTCACCGTTTTTGGTTTCTCAACTTCCCTCTATTTGACTGTGACATGCCTCAAATAATGGAGTGTAACATCTATTTGTTTTTGGCACATGGTTGGCACAAAGTGTTAATAAATAGACAAATTAATGACTGAATAAAAGGAGCATGTCATAGAAGAGTTTTGGTATCAAAAAGATGTGGACTAAAATCTCAGATCAGTCATGTTGGACTATACAACTGACTTCATGTTTACTAAGCCTCAGTTCCGTCATGAGCAAAAGGGTGGGCGGTGGGGGGGTGGGGGGAAGAAGAATAATAAGAGCTACTTCATTGACTTGTCCTAGGAATAAGATGAGACTATGAGCTCCTAGTAGCTTGTAAATCACTTGCATGCAAAGCTGTGCTGTGTTAATTATAGCAATCTCACATAGGTACCCAATAACTGCCTGTGTAATTAGAGTAATACTTTATGCAAAATGCTTAGAGCACAGTAGATGTTTGCTAAATGAATGCTCCTGTTAGTGTTGTTATTAACATTAAAATGAATGACAAATATCTTGATTACCCAAAATATACAAGTTGCTGTGCTTAGTTTTGGGAGAGATGAACCTGAGGAAAATAAGGTGTACTCTGTTATAGGGCTGGAGCTGTGCTCGCTTCGCTACAATGCAAAGCATGATTTGATAACTCCCAATTAGAAAATGGAGCTTCAGGCACAGAGTATGTATTCAATGGGACAAAAATATAAGTTAATGAAAAAGTAACTGAGTAAAAATATGAAAGCTTGAACTAGTACAAAACACAAATACTTTGAAAAGTGAGAAGTCCTGAGTTCCCATCCCTATCCTGCTTGTACTTAGAGCGTGCTTTCAGGAGTTTAATTACTCTTGCTGGTATAAATTCCTTATTTTCAAAACAGGGCAACTTAGTCTCACTTTGTTATTTGTTACCATTGTTAATAGTCAAATACATTTTTCAGACATTAAATTTCCCAGCTACAGAAGTTCTTCCCTTGTGTTGTTAATGTCTCCCAATATGGCTAAGCTTGTGCTTAACTGAGAATGTAGTGTGAGCCAGTCAGAACCCAGGGCTTCTAATATTCACGTAGCAAGATAAACCAAAGGATACCTTAAACCACAGTTAGGCTAACTAAGCTGATTTAGTCTTTTTAATACCTGCTGGGAAAAAACAAAATGAACCGATACTTCCTTGTTGTTGAACAAACTTCCTGTTGCTATGGCTAGATCATTTTTTATTTACCTAAATAGTCACAGAGGGTATTATTGAATTAATAGGACTCTGAGTTCCTTGGAATTTACTCTCAAGAGCCCACCTGTGTTAACATAGGCACACTATAGAAATAATTGCCAAAGCACGAGTTAGAAGTAAATGACCAGGCTATCTGACTGTGAGATGAAAGCCGGTGATGAGTGAAATTCCTGGGAAACTTGGCTTTTCCTAACTATTGAGATTAGTCCTTGTTCCTGCTATATTGTGAGTTAAACCTTCTCACAGATAAAAAGCAAAACCAGAAATCTATTGCCATGAAAATAGGTGTAAAAGAAAGCCTGGGTAACGCATCATATATTCAAGTTCTCCAACAAGCACTGGCTCCTTTTCTTTCTGTCTGCCACTTTTTCATGCATTAGCCATTTATTCTAAGATATTTATAGAGCATCAGTCATAGACAGGGCTGGACGCTAGAGATAAAGTTGAGAGTAAAATCAAGCAGGAGTTTTACCTTCAGAGAAATTGTGTGGGGAAGTAGATCTTCATGCACTAGGCATTCAGACAAGTCTGAAAGAGCGAGGGAGAGGGGCACATGCTATATAGAAAATCACACTTCTCCTCAGTAGCTTCTACAAATGGGTTCTGGCCCATTCCTAGAATTCAGAAACGATGTCTAGACAAAGACAAACCTGCACAAATATGACCAGGAATGAGGTCACGGAGGAGGGGATGGAGGAGCTTTCCAGGACATAGGAATAGCATTTATTGCATTGGTGCAGAAGTAATTACAGTTTTTGCCATTGCTTTTAATAGAAAGAACCTAGGAGTGGGGAAGAGTATGGCCAATGCAGAGAGCTGACAGAAGGCCAGTGTGGTTACAGCCAGAAATAAGGTACAAAATGAGACTAGTGAGCAGGTAGACATCAGAGTAAGAACAACATTATTGACCGTTTCAAGGAGCTTTGGCACTTTCCTGCAAAGTTGAGAAGACAACAAAGACACCCTCTTTTAAAAAGAGGGTGCTAGACAATTAGATTTACAGTTTAGACTTTTACTCAGGCTGTGTTGAATCAATTAGCAAAAGGCCAGAACAGATGACAGTAGACTGGTTAAAAAACTATGCTCATGGTTGGTTGGACTAATGAAAGAGTGATACAAATGTAGAAAAGTGAATGAAGTTGGAATACCTGAAAAGAAATGTTATTTGAGTGAAAAATAACAAATGCATACCTTAAAAAACTGTGCAAGGTTTGAAGGCCCTGCTAATAGCCACCTCCTTCCCCCATGCAAAAGAAGTATCACATGTCAAATCACATGACATTATTATATTTGTAGGTCAAATAAATGGCTGGATATTGGCAATTTCATAGGGTTTTCTCTCTTTGACGGGCATTCCTTACTTGATATCCATGGTGATTCAACTCAGTCAGTGAAACATAAAATGTGGACTTAGGGGCACACACATCCTTTTTCTATTTAACATGTATACCAGGATTTCTCTTGCTATAGGCATCTGTAGGTTCAGGCTTCTGACGAAACAGTGGGTCATCAGAAAGCTTAGTTCAACACCTTTCTTTGATGGGCTAGAAAATTGCTTGAGAAAGGTTAAGAGACCTTAAGACTAAATAAAATAGAATAATATAATGTAACATAATAAAATATAAAATAAAATGTAATAGAATCCTTTGACCACTAGCTAAAAGTAAACCCTGAAATACTGGAGAATATTTTTGTAAAATGATTCAAGTAGAATACTCTGACCTTGAGGAAAGTGGTCTGCAAGACTTAGGATTGCAAGGATAGAGTTAGATGCCTTTCTAAATCAGGAGAAAGAGGACACCTAGAAGAATCAGAATGACTACAGAATCTGGGTGGATAAGGTTACACCCGGCGGATGCTCTGAGGCCTTGTCAATCTGTTGTTACTTTTGTGACAGAGTATCGCTGCATGGCACCTTTTCCTTAGAGTACCATTCCCACACATCCATTCAAATAAATTCACACTCTCATCTCCACTGACTCGTTTGTCAGACATACCAAAACGTGGGCTGACCCACATGACCTTTGTGCTGAAAAATATATATAATGAGGATCATTGGGCCTCACTCTGACAAACCTGGAATAATGGTTATCCTTTGTTTTTCCTTTTCTTCTTTATCATAATCATATCAACTGAATCACATCTGCCATTCCGATACATAGACTTTGTTCTGGAGAACAGGAGGGACATGAAGAGCTGTTGTTTCAGATTCTTCAAACAAGATCCTGATCCATAGAGACACAAAACTCTATGGAATACCTGCTTTGTGCTAAATTTGGAACAGAAGTAGTTTCATGCAACACCCGTAACCTCCTTTAAGCCATTGAACTTGAAAGCAACCCGCCCAGTCACACAGCTAAAATGTAACAATCAAGATTCCTCCAAACTTGTTAATTAAGATATATTGTATTATGGAAAAATGCAAAGAGAGTGGATGTTAAGTGTTCTTACCACAAAAATGATAACTATGTGAGGTGATGCATTTGTTAAGCAGCAAGATCTAACCATTTCACAATGTATATGTACTTTAAAGCATTAGGTTGCTGGGTACAGTGGCTCAAGCCTGTAATCCCAATACTTTGGGAGGTCGAGGTGGGTAGATCACCTGAGGTCAAGAGTTCGAGACCAGTCTGGCCAACATGGCCAACATGGCAAAACTCCATCTCTACTAAAATACAAAAATTAGCTGGAGATGGTGGCCACTGCCTGTAATCCCAGTTACTCAGGAGGCTGAGCCAGGATAATCACTTGAACCCGAGAGACAGAGGTTGCAATGAGTCAAGATTGCTCCATTGTACTCCAGCCTGGGCAACAAGAGTGAAACTCCATCTCAGAAAATAATAATAATAGTAATTTAAAAATAAAAATAAAAAAGAAAGTATTATGTTGTATGTGATAGATATACAATTTTTTTCAATTAAAAAAAAAAGATTTCAACCCAAGTCTGTGCATCTCAGGAATTAGAGACTAGTCACTTCCCATTCTATAATGTTGCCAGAAGGAATCTAGCTAGCATCCTTCTCTGGAGATCAGCTAGTTATCTCCAGGAATTCACTCTTTTTATCATCCTTTAGACTTAGCCACAATGTTTCTCCCTCTGTGGATACTTTGGTTAGGTTTCTTGGAGGGCATTAAAAAAAAAATTTTGAGGGAAGCATCATCCAGTTAAATAATTGACGAGAAGCTAAAACATGCCGTTTTGTTTTCAGGCCAACACTATCCCAAATGAGCTGGTTGCAATGAACTTGTAAACACCACAAAGAAAACAGAATTCGCATAAGTTCTCTGCTAAATTCTCCCATATTGACACTCGAACATCAGGGCTATGAAACACGCAGGAGATGTAAGGGTGAATCAAAGTGCACTCCTTAATTTGTACCACACCAACTCAACAGTAAAATGTGATTTAATTTACTATATAATTTGCTTGTTCAACAAAGCTGAAAGATAACTCACTTAGTGCCACTTTGCTTGTAAGTAAGCCGGTAACTGGCGGTGAACTTCCAGTGAATGGTTTTGTTGTTGATGCCAGAGAAAGCTGTTTGAGTGGAAAATACACAAAATTAAGGGCCTGCTGCTGTAGTATTTGCAATGCACTTCCTTTGTCCTCATCAAGTTTATTTCTGCAAAGAGGCAATTTCAGCCCTTTGTTTTTCTAACTCGATGAAGTCACTACGTCTTGCTCAGTGGCACACGGCTAGGGAAAAATGCATTCAGCCAAATTTAGAACCATTTGGAACTCACGAGTTGTGAATTTTGAACCAAACTTGAATCTTTTAAAAGCTCATCTGTTCCACAAAGCATGCCAGCTCGGCTAACAGCCTTGCAGCCTGGGCTGTCCTCTGAGGGCTAAGCTGGGGTCCCCAAGTCCCTCATGTTTCTCCCAATTGACAGATTGGAGTATTACATGGTGCAAAAGCTTAGATGCAATGAGATAGGTGTACTACAAAACTCCAAAACCTACAACACAGAAGCAGAGAGATCCCAAAAAGATGAAATAGAGGTCTCTTTTTTGTTTTGCCGATTTCTTAATATTTTCTATATGTCCTTAGAATCTATTTGTCCTTTTTGTCCACTAACACCATTCTAGCATGGACCCATATTAGCCCATATCCGCACTAAGCTTCAAAACCAGTCTCACTCCCACAGGTCTCTCCCACCTACGGTTCATCATGCGTATTCTAATCAGATCAATTTCCTGGAATTTCTGCTTGCTTGTCTCATGCCTCTGCTCAAAGTCCTTTTATTTATTTATGTGCTCACTTGTTCTTTCATTCATGAGTCTCTCCTGAGCAGCTCGTGTGCACCAGCAACTCCAGCAGGGAAGCTAGAGTATCTGGTGCACAGGGACTCTGGGACAGGAAGCCCTGAGTAGAAGCAGAAACAACAGTCAGCCTCGTATTTATGCAGGTCAGGTTTTTTGTTTATTTGTTTGTTTGTTTTTTAAATCTCAGTGTGATATATGTCCTGAGAAGAGAATTGCACTGCAATGTTAGGGGTACAGGAAGGTCTGATGAAGGATACCCAAGGCCTGAATCCCAGAGGAGAGGTTGTTCTCAGGGAGACACTGGAGTGCAAGGGAGGAAGAGTGGGAAAGGAAGAGTTGTCTTAATAGAAAAGACAACCTGTGCCAAGGAGTGGAAAACAAGAGCATGACAGCAGCTCAAGCGACCTCATTTGGGTCACAAACTCCTTCACAAAGCCTGCAGGTGTGTGCATGTCTGAGTGTTAGCAAGCAGGAAAGCAGTGTTGATGATGGAGTGCTGCAGGAACAGTGGAAGAAAGTGAAGCTGGAGAGGAAAGTGGGTGCCAGTTAATGGAGGCCCCATGACTGCCTGCTAATGAGCTTGGATCATGTCCTGAAGATGTGGAGCCATTTTACCTGATGATTCATCCTCATCTACAGATCACAGTCCCAACGTCTTGGCCCAGTATTCAGGGCTTCCTATAATTTGTTTCCAGCCTATCTAGAAAAACTAATCTGTCATTATTTCCAGGAGCAGACATCTTCACCCAGCTAATAGATATATAGAGAGAACATATCACAGCCCTCTGCCTCTGGTCTCCACATAAGTGTTCACAGCACTGGCCTCCAACTAGAACCCTTGCTGGCATCTATTTTTCAAGGGTGTGTGGCCTCTTGATGTCTCCTGTATGTGCTCCTTAAACAAATACTGTGCATCTAGCCAAGCATAGAAATAGCAGTTAAGAGTTCATTGATTCATTCAATAAATACTGAGCTTGTACAGAACAGAAACTGTCCTCGATACTGAAGCAACCATAGTAAATAAGACAAAGCCACGGTCCTCACGATGCAAGCATGCCATATTTGGAGGAAGAAAAACAAGTACATGAACAATTCAAATAGAACTCAATAGAGAGCAATATGATGGAAGAAATACGTGGAACCACAAAAAGGCACAAGAAAGAAGCCTAATTTGTACTTGAATCGTCAGGGAAAGTTGCCAAAGGAAATATTATCAGAGCTGAAACCTAAAGGATTAGTAAAAATTAACAGAAGAGAATGGGAGAATGTGTTAAGCTGAGGGAGAAGCACACACACAAACCAGGGACTAGAGATGTTGGTGCACTTAGGCAATAAAGCCATCTCAAACTGGCTACAGCATGCAGTGCAGAGAGAATAGTCGAGCTGCTGTGAAAGGAGAGGGAAGAGCAGAGTGGGCAGAAATGCTGCTGCATAGCAGTGATGCTGCTCAAGCCAGCTTATGTGCTAAGTCCAAAATTGTCTTCATCTCACTGCCTATTTAGCAAAAGAGGCTGAGTAAGCAAGAGCTAAGTTGAGAGGATGGGGATCAGGCATAGAGAAAGGACTATATTCTGTTTTGCTGTGGAGGGTTCAGTCAGAGAGAGGTGGGAAAGACTATAGGGAAAGTATGCAAACCTTCTGAAAGGTAGGAAGGTTCTGCAGGGCCCCAGGGGAGAATAGCTGAAGGCAGCCGTTCTATAACCCTGAGGCAGCGGGCAAGGAGTAGGTACAAAGGAGTCTGGGGGAATTTATCTTAAACAGGCTCGTTTACTTACGTTGACCAGGAACTGACCTTTGATCATTGGTGCGCTTGATATTCCCTGAAAGGGGAACAATAAATGTTAATTACCTACAGGTTGTGTGGGCTCCAGGTTTTCAGCATTGTGCCTGCACTGAATAAAAGCAAGCAGCTCCGGCCGGGCGCGGTGGCTCAAGCCTGTAATCCCAGCACTTTGGGAGGCCGAGACGGGCGGATCACGAGGTCAGGAGATAGAGACCATCCTGGCTAACATGGTGAAACCCCGTCTCTACTGAAAATACGAAAAACTAGCCGGGCGTGGTGGCGGGCGCCTGTAGTCCCAGCTACTCGGGAGGCTGAGGCAGGAGAATGGCGGGAACCCGGGAGGCGGAGCTTGCAGTGAGCTGAGATCCGGCCACAGCACTCCAGCCTGGGCGGCAGAGCGAGACTCCGTCTCAAAAATAAATAAATAAATAAATAAAATAAAAAAAAATAATAATAATAATAAAAAGCAAGCAGCTCCAGCTTCTTGGGGCTGCTGTCTGGCCATTAGAACCAGATAGTGACCTAGCTGCTCTAATATTGCATACCTGTGTCTGAGTACTCATTTCATCCATCCACCGGGGTCTGCAGGACAGACTCGGCATTTTTCACCAAAGGCTGCAATGATAACAGTAATGCAGTGATTATGATGCAGTGATGAAAGGCAGCTGCTGTAGTTTCCGAGGTGGAGGGTGCTGACGATCTCCTGCCCCACCTCCTGTAGCTCACCTGAAGCTACAGGCAAGGTTTTCTTCATACACACATCTTCCTACCTGTAGGACCTATATCTCCATTGCTCTTCTTCTGGAAGCAAGCTGGCTTTCCCTAAAGCACACAGGAAGCAACTAAAAGGTAGGGAAGGGATAAGGAAGCAATATTCCTGGGGAGAATCCTTAACCAACAGAACATGAGAGTCAGTGGATGTGTGCCTATCTCCTGAAACTCCAGGTGCCTGGTTCCAGTTCTCAGCATGCTGCCAGCAAGATGAGCCCCATTTGTCCAGGGCAGTGACCTGATTTATATGGCTTTCCTCCATCCTTTCTCTGACTTTTTCCATTTTTCTCACTTTTGATCCCAGGAACCACTTTCCAAATGAATTACTGGAACCCAAATCCTGGTCTAGGGGTCTGATTTTGAGAAATACAGTCTTCAGTACTGTCACCCGACCTAACATAGGCCTCCAGAAGTAAGTTCCTGTCACTTTACCAACTTCCAGGACAACCTTCACAGTTTTTAAGGGAGGTGAGACCGGACATTAGTGCTGAATTGTAAAACTGTCCTTTCAGTAGGGGGTGTGTGTGTGTGCGCACGCATGTGGGTAGAGCTGTGGTGCAAAGTAATTTTGTTACCAATGTCATGGTCAATAGAGTTTATTACACATCTGCTATAGAGGGTAGCTATAGGGGATGATTGCTTACATAGAGGAGACAGTGACAATTGCCCAGAGAAAAGATATCGAAGGCCTTAACAATAGCAGTGACAGTGATGACGGAGAGGAGGAAACAGATTGCAGACACATTGGGAGGACTTAGTTACTCCTTATCATGATGGGCTCTGGGTCTCCCTCCAGAAAAACATGATTGACACAATGAGAATAATAATAATGTAGTGAGAGTCATGCCAATGTCCTAATGAACCTGAGCATGATGTGCCCAGAAAATCAATTTCCTTGGAATAACTCAAGCAAAGCAAAACATACAAAGAGTACAAAGAGTGCTAGGCGCTAAACATGCAATTATAGTTTTCTGAGTTTAAAATTATGTTTGGGTATATGGTGCACAATCTCTAAAATATAATTACTAAGGAACATAGTTTAATTTGTATCAGTCACAATTTACGGCTTGTCTATGTTTATAGAAATGATTATGGTTTGAAGCTTCTTGTGCCTTCCTTGATGCATAAAAAAATGATTATCAAGCCTTCAGCAGCAGCCGCCTTCCCTGAGAATTGGCAGCAACGGGCCCTTTAATCAGGAACAAGATCCTACAGAGCCAACGTATGCAAATATGCAATCTCAGAACAACAGCTCACTTTTTATAATGAGAGAGTTGGAAAGAACCATAGTGAACCACAGGAGCAAGTGCCCACCTAAGAGAATGCCAACAATTCATGGTTACTAAGCATGGAAGTCTATACTCCCTTCTACATCATCTTGCCACATCCAAACACAAGCCAGTTTCTGCCATCAACGTAGCATGTTAATACTGTCATTGTTTGAAATAAACTGTCATATTGATCAGCTGCCAGCCATTTTTCAAAAGACTTTATGAGAAGAGACTCCAGAAGGTTTTCAACTGTTGATGATTATTCATCAATGCTGCCATTAACTCATACATAATATGACCTTAGGCATTTAACTGCTTTGGGTTTCCAATTTTCTCATTCTTGTAATAAGGGGGTTGAACAAAAGGCTTCAAAAGGCCCCTCTAGCTCCCAAAGATGATGTCTCCATATGAATAGAAGTATGATAATTCTTTGAAAAGCTATTCAATGTGAGTATACACATTCACACATCATAGATGCATGCATACCATATTTTAGCTGTGAAATCTCAAACGAAATAGGATTTAACTTATACATAAGAAAGAGACAAAGAAATACAAACAATGAGTTTGCATGGCCTTATGTTTAATATGTCACTTAGATGCAGCTTTGGTGTCCAAATTTGTCAAAAACTTTACCAGGATAGATTCTGGTAGAAAAGATGTGAAACTTACAGGCATGCATCTCTTATTATGGGGCTGCTCCCACCCGCTTCCTAAAAGCAATCCGTCTGTTAGGTCAACCAGCGGCTGCACCCTGTTCTTTGGAAGGTAGTTATTTTTTTTTTCCACAAGAGTAAAAGGTATTGAAGAGAGCCAGAAGAGAAGTGAGAATACTCTTAAGATAATACTCAGATCTGAACATCATTATTAGGAGGCATTCAGACAGTTCTTCATAGGCTCAAAGTGCTCCCCAATCATCACATTAATTTTGTATGAGCTGAATGCTATGGAATGTGTTACACTACACCCTGAAGTCGGTTTGAAAACTATAAACACTTCCTTACAGGATAATTGTGTAAGAAGTCACTTTCTCTGAGCTCCTGAAGAATAGTATCTCCCAGGGGACTTATTTTTCAGCCAACCACAGGAGTCCCAAGAGCAGAAGGGGTTGGTTGGGGTCATAGACTACAAATGCAGTGTTCAGTAGGAGGATCAGTGGGTCATTGAGATGGAGACATTTGAGCAAAGATGTGTAGAGGAGGCAGAATGCGGCCATGAGGATACCTGAGGAAGGCACAATTCTAGAAGTGGGAAGATCTGAAGCAAAAGCTCTGAGATGGAAGCCTGTCTGATGCCTTTGAGGAATATCAAGGCCAGTGAGGCTGGAACAGAGTGAGTGAGAAAAGAGTAGGAAGATAAGTTAGAAAGGTAACAGGAAAGTAAGTTTACAGAGAATCTTAGACATTATAAGGGCTTTGGCCTTCATGCTGTGTTAGGTGAGAAGCTACTGGAAGGTTTTAAGCAGTGAGTCATGTAGTTTGTTTAAAAGCATCACCCTGGCAGTGCAGTATTGGAGCAGTCTGTACAGGGGCAAGAAAATGATCAGGAAGATCAGTTAGGAGGCAAATGTAGTAGTCCAGGAAAGAGGAAATGGAAATAGTGGCTCAGAATAAATAGTTCAATAGAGGAGAGGAAGATGAGATTCTGAATATACATTTTGAAGGGAGAATTAAGAGGACCTCAATTCTGAAGGTTTGAATGTGGGATATGATAGAATAAATCTGAATGATTCCAAGATTATTGACCCGTACACCAGAAGGGTGGAGTTGCCATCAACGGAAATGGACAAAACTGTAAGTCATGGAAGATAAGTCAAGGATCTGGGAAGAAAATGCTAAGTTTAAATGGACTATTGGAAACCCATAAATACATTTCAGGTAGACAGTTGGATATACAAGTCTACAATTCTGGGCTAGGCTTAAATATTTTATTACCAAAAGCATCCAGGTAGAATTCAAAAACAAAAAATAACAATAAAACTATAGTAGGGCCCAGAATATCCCCCTTCTTGCTATATCCCCCAAAGAAATGAAATCAGCACCTTGTAGAGATATCAGCACTCCTGTCTTCATTGCAGCATTCTTTACAAAGCCAAGATATGGAAGTAATCTAGAATCTATTGGCAGATGGATGGATAAATAAATTTTAGCCTGTGTGCACATGCATGCACACAGGAACACACACAGAGGAACATAATTCAGCATTACAAAAGGAGATTCTGCCATTTGCAAAAACATGGACAAACCTGGAGGACATTATGGTAAGTTAAAGAAATCACAGAAAAATATGATGTGATTTCATTTATGAGGACCCTTAAAAAAGTTAAATACATAGAAAGAAAGTAGAATGGTGGTTGCCAGGGTCAGGGACTAGGGGGATGGGGAGATGTATATCAAAAGATACAAAGTTGCAGTAATGTAGGATAAGTCTAGAGATCTAATGTATAGCATGAGTACTGTAGTTATTAATGTTGCATTGTTTATTGGAAATTTGCTACAAGTAGATTTTAGGTGTTCTTAGAAGGTGGTAATTTGATGAACTGTAGTAATCATGTATATGTATGTCATGTATATTACATGTATATTTTGTATATATGTATATCAAAACATTATATTGTCCACCTTAAATATAGACAATAAAAATAAGGAAAAAAAATGAAGCCATTAGACTGAATAAGAGCAACACAGAGAAGTGAGGATGGAAAGAAAAGAACAAAGTAGCAGCCTGGATCCCTGAGACCTTGCAGGCTGGAAGGAGACATTAGAAAAGTACATCATCAAAGAGCCAAAAGGCAGCCACTGGAGGTAGAAGTGAAACTAGGAGAGGACCCTGCTGAAAGCTAGGTGAAGAGAGGATGGTGCTGGAAGCCAGGTGAGGAGAGGACCCTGCTGGAAGCCAGGTGAAGAGAGGACGGTGCTGGAAGCCAGGTGAGGAGAGGACCCTGCTGGAAGCCAGGTGAGGAGAGGACCGAGCTGGAAACCAGGTGAGGAGAGGACCCGGCTGGAAGCCAGGTGAGGAGAGGACCCTGCTGGAAGCCAGGTGAGGAGGAGAGGACGGTGCTGGAAGCCAGGTGAGGAGAGGACCCTGCTGGAAGCCAGGTGAGGAGAGGACCGAGCTGGAAACCAGGTGAGGAGAGGACCCGGCTGGAAGCCAGGTAAGGACAGGATTTCAAGGAAGAAGAGGGAGTGATGGTATCAGACATTGCTGAGAAGCAAAGTAGATGCACATTGACAACTGATGACTGAATCAGACTGAGAACTGAGGGTTTCAGGAGGAGTCGGGAGATGGAGCCAAAGCTTTTGCTGCAAAGGGAACAGAGGTGGTGCTTGTTTGGGAGAATGTGGTCAGGAGGAATTTTTTTTCTCTGTTTTAAAGATTAAATAAATAGCAGTACGTTTGAATACTGAAGTGATGAGGATAGAGGAAATCTTTAACTCTCAGCAGAGAACGGAGGCTTGCCGAAGCAATGTGATGGGACACTGTGTGCTGCAAAAAGACTGCCTGTTACTATGGTTAACACCAGGAAGTCAGGGTATCTGGTGTGAAGGCCACCAGGTGTGCAGTGAGGTGGCACTGGGTGACATTATTTACCCAATCTGCCATTCATGCTTTACTATGTCTCCCGCGCTCTGCATACTGTTCTCCCACTGATTCTTCTAGGTGCAACCCACAAGCTACTTTGTTCAAACTTGAGCTGTCCAGTTACCCTCTGAGGTGATTATGAAAAAATCCCTAAAGTCTGGCTGGATTTTTTTCTTTCAACATAAAACTAAACATTTGCTGAAAGCACAAGCAAAATAGTCATGAGACAAGAGAGAAATTCAAGGTCAACAAGCTTTCTTTAGAATTACACAGCTAGGAAATTTAGTTTAAAAGGCTGTTTCAATTTTGGAAATTCAAAATAATAAAATTTTAGTTTGAATTGCACATAAGAAGAGAATTGCCATCATGTTTTTAGTGCAGATTAAGTCACAGAATCTTAGTCTTCCTTGCCCCAGAGCCACATGTTCTGGTCCCATGATAGCAGCCTAAAGACAGCACAGGAAAGTCACATTTCTGTAGCTGCTGGTAGAAGTGACTAGAAGTGCAAATTCGAGTCTTGTCAGTGGAGAGAAGCTGCAAATAAGACCAGAGAAACCATAGCTGATGTCAGTGTGCATGTAAAAATATAGAGTCGGAGATCCACGAGCATCAGCAGCAGCTGAGAAAAAGTCAGGAAAATTTTGACCCTCTTAATCCCCCGTTGCAACCCCTCATTCCAATCTGCATATCTAGAATACAATTCTTTTTTTTTTTTTTTTTGAGACAGAGACTCCCTCTGTTGCCCAGGCTGGAGTGCAGGGGCACCATCTCAGCTCACGGCAACTTCCGCCTTCTGGGCTCAAGCAATTATCCTGCCTCAGTCTCCTGAGTAGCTGGGATTACAGGTGTGCACCACCATGCCTGGCTAAGTTTTGTAATTTTAGTAGAGATAGGGTTTCACCATGTTGGTCAGGCTGGTCTCGACCTCCTGACCTCGTGATCCACCCACCTCAGCCTCCCAAAGTGCTGGGATTACAGGCGTGAGCCACCGTGCCTGGCCTGGGATACAATTCTAATGCCTCCCCTAATGTATGAGACCCATTACTTGCTCACTTATTGGCCTGCTTCCTTCTCTGTATCTTTGAACCCTAATTCCACCATGGGTTATATTTGCTCACCCCTAGATCTCTGCATGTGCTGCACTCCCCTTACCTGACATGCCCATCATGCTTGCCTGTGTCAAGCTAACTCTTTTACTTTCAGGTCTCAGAAGAATGGTGACTTCCCACCAGAAGGCTTCCTTGACACTGTAGCAATCTTGGAACATCCAACGCTTACACAGCTGTTACTATTCATGAGTTACTATCCTATGAATATCATAGAGATTGACACACTCAAACCTCACAAACAATATTAGGGTTATTATTATTTTCCTTTTACAGACGAGAATCATTATGCACAGAGAGGTCAAGTAATTTTTAAAGTCATACAGCTGATGAATGTCAGAGCCAGCATTTTCAGAGTCATGCCCAGCCAGTCCACATCTGGAGACCCACTCCAAAGCTTTATTCTAGGATGTCCTTCATAAAAGGGTGTCGAAGTTGCAGATTTCAGAAGGTTTATTGTATTTTTTTTCACTTGTAAACAGTTTTCCCACTGGACCTGAGTGTGCTTATAAACATGTAAACTCTAACCTCCTGAAACTGGGTGTGTGTGGCCTGGTTGCCAGAATCAACTTCAAATGGCATCCTATGCTATCTTAAGTCAGGTAAGAAAATAAAAATACATTTAGTTGGACGATTTACTCATAGAAATGTAGAGTGGCTGCTTTATCCTCCTAGTATTTAAAATAACTCTCTAAACATGTCCTGGTCATTACCACTTGTGTTGATTACATGGAAAATTATTTCACACAGAGGCTTCTTAGTGTGCACGTTGGTTAGGTTTATTTTGCTTTAAGGTCTATGATTTGACTCATTAATTCATTCATTAATGAAGAGTCTAGCTTCTGGCCAAAAACCTATGTAAATTATAGAGGCTCAACCTGACAGGCTTTAGAGAGGAAAGCTGCCCCACTCACACCAGGCTTGAACTCAGCCAGGGCATCACAGTCCCTGGAGCGAGTTGCAGTCGATGATCCAAGCCCTCCTAGTGAGGTCTTTGACTGGTCGTGCTCTTCTCATATTTGCATTTCTTACCCAGGCACCATTATCCTTCTTATTTTTTCTCTTTTTTTTGAAACTATGTCTCCCTCTGTCACCACGATGAAGGGCAGTGGGGCGATCTCGGCT
>NW_012103332.1:3122410-3123681 GCF_000951045.1 Mandrillus leucophaeus | reverse complement strand
GGCAAAATTAACCCCACTGGAAACCGTGAGTCTAGAAAGTTATGTCAAGCGTGGGTCTAAGTGCTATAAATATATTAACTTCACAACATCCTTATGAAGCAAATACTATTATTATGCACTTTTCATATGAGAAAAACAAAGCATGAGTTTATTAAACAAATGTGAGGTTCACAGCTAGGAAGAGGTAGATCCTGGATTTTAGCTTAAGAAATATATCTCAGATTCAGGACCCTCAAGACAGACCCTCAAGACAGGACCCTCTCACTGCAACATGTGAGAGACTGTTCTGAGAACATTAACAAAATGAGGCTAACTCTGTTAGGCGTTCAGTGAAGGCTTCAGAGAAAGAGCCATCATTTGAACTGAGATGTGATAGAATTACAATTCTGTAAGTCAAAAAGGCTGTGCACACATTCAACACCCAGAACCAATAAAAATCTTCAGCACTGCTCTTTCACCAGGCAGGTGAACTCCCACTCTCTGTGTGCACATCTCGCTCACTTCCCTTTCTCTGCATATCCTTATCACATCCACCTTCTCTACATAGATGTTCCTGAGACTCTCTAAGAAGAAACTCTTGACACATCTTGCCTGAGTTATTCTTTTGGCAATAACCAAATTCAGCCTCCTGGCATCTCGCCCAACATTTTGTACCTCTTACATAACTTAGTTGGTAATCTGTCATCCAGTCCTTTTTGCACAGGCACTATTTATGGCATGATAAAAAGAACATTTGCTGTAAAGATAAACGCCATTGATTTTGAATCCAAACCAGACACGTCCCTCATCATTATATTCAATCTCTCAGATCCTTCGTTTCCTCTCCTATACATTTGAAATAATAATACTCCTGTAATAAATGTGGCAAAGTACTTAACTTTCTCCTCAATATTTATCTTCTGTATAGTGTCTTGCATAATATTCAGAAAGGTGCTTCAGATGTCTCATGAATTTGCTTCAGACTTTACTGAATTATGCATATGGGCTCAGTGTTAAGAGAACATAATAGCAAAACAAACTTCCTGATAAGGGAAAAGACAGAAGGAGATGTAAAATATGTGCAACCATCTTTCCAGGCCCTCACTGTGGAGCATCACTGGGACACCCACGCTCCCAACTGCAGACTTCCCCCACCTATGGTAATATGTTCGAGGCATGCCCTGAAGTGTTTACTACTAAAAAATGAGAGAGTCTTGAGTCTCAAAAATATAAGAATTTAAGTTAATTCAATATGGATAAATAAGCATTGCTGACACTGCTAAAAATTAGTA
>NW_012103332.1:3088169-3121370 GCF_000951045.1 Mandrillus leucophaeus | reverse complement strand
CTTACATGATTGTGGGGCTAACTAGGCAGGTCAGAAATCTCCACGGCAGGTTGCTGGGAAGGTTGGCTGGAACTCTTGGGCAGGAGCTGGTGGTGCAGTCCACAGGCAGAACTTCTGCTTCCAAAGGAAGTCTCAACAATGCTTTTAAGACTTTTCAACTGGTTGAATCTGAGCCACGAAGATTATTTAAGGAAATCCTCCCTTACTTAGAGTCAATGAATTATGGACTTTAATTTACAAAATACGTTTATAGCAAGCGTTGCTTATTAGTTCATTGAAAAGCGGGGATTGAAGTCTAGAGAAGTGAACATATTAGACCATCAGACCCATAAGTGCTCAAAAATTGTCAAATTATTAGTTTTCTTTACCTTGTGTTATTAAAAATAACTATATTTTGTTTGAATATATTTAATTATAGTTTATTATATAACATTTGTAGGAAAAATGTGTAAAAAACAAAATAATACTCGTTTACAAGTCATCCATGAAAAGATTACACCACTGGCCATGCATTTTACCTGCACCACAATGCCTCTGTTTTTGCCCTCTTACACTGCATACCCTTCACTTAACAGTCTATAATGAGCATATTCTTATCTAACAGATTTTTTTAGGACTTTAGATATTCTAATAACTATAAAGTATTTTATCATTTATATACATCATTTTATTAATTTCATACTCTTTGAGAGTTCTTCCTACTTTGTACTTCTTTGCTGGATCTCGTTGAATATAAATATTTACCTGCATGTTAGGATAAGTTCCTATTTATTAACTAGTCTAGTTGACTCTTGCAACTTGTTCTGCAAGAGGAATCATTTCTGATGCCCTAAAGCACCCCCTATATGTACTGAACTAACCTCTCTCCTACATATCTACGATGGTACTACTAGTTTTGGGGTATCCTTGAGAGATGTTGGAGAAGAGTCACTGAAGTCATTTTCTGAGTACCATGATTCAGATGAAGATACCCAGCGAAGAAAAGCTGGTAGAAGGTTTGAAACGGTGACCTAATTCTTTTAAAAGTTTGTGGAGATTAAAGTTGTCAACCTGTTCCCTTCCTCTACAGATTTTTAACAGAAATTTTATAAGTAATTTATTTTTAAAATCTAGAAAATAAGAAGACAGATCAATGGTTGTTCAATATTACTGGAAGAAGAGAATGTGGTTATGAAGGAGTAACACAAGGAAGTTTTTCAGGTGATAGAATTTTTCTGAATTCTGATTTAGGTGGTGGTTAAATAACTCTACACGTATGTTAAACTCCACAACTGCACGGAAAAGAAGTCAATTTTACTGCACAATAATTTAATAAGAAGGAAAATAGGATAAATAGAATGAAAAACAAAAAAAAATGGGTTATGGAAAGGATTTTGTGCAGGAGGATTAAAGCACAGTCTTCTGAAAGTTCAATGCCATAATTTAGAGCACTAAACATTTCAGTTTTCCTCTGAATCTTTAGATTTAAGGACTTCAGAATTTAGTATCATCATTTACAACCAAATAAAAAATTATGATTTCACTTTATACAAGATTTCTCTAAATGAAACAAACTTTCTCAGTAAAAAGATCAATCTTTTCTACATTGATTATTTTCAAGTGAGAATTTATTTACATTTTTAATACTCATTTTCTAAACATTTTCCACATTCACACTTAGATTAAAATGTTTGGCTAAACATTCAATCATTCATATGCATAGTCATCAAGAATTGCATAAGGAATTTCAGCATCATGTTAAAATATGGAAACTCAGTAGAAATTTTGAAGTTACCTTAACGCAAAACTTAATCACTACATTTTATTTTGTAAGTTTGGTAGACAGAGACTAGAAGCTATAGCTGCCTTGGTTTTGGACCCAGGAGATCCAATCTGTTCATTGGCTTTGACCAGCCTCTTGGGAAGATTTAAGGTGAGGTTTCTGCAAATAACTGAACCAACAGCTGTGAGCTATGATAACCTTCTGAAATCTGTGTTCACATGTTGTAAAATGGTCCTCACCTGTTATCACTGGTTCTGTATTTCTGTTCTCAGGTGTACAGGTTCCTTGGGTCAACCCTACTTTTCCCTCTTTCTCGCTTATGGTTCTCAAGAATTGTTGTAGAATGTGCTGGAAATGCAACATCCTGAGATAGACAGGGACTGACTGGACCTGCCTCAGTTCTGTTACAGTTTCCCCCAAAACAGGATGCCCTTCACTGCTTTAGCCCAGAGGGTCATGTTTCCTACAGGGTATAAAACCCAGCGTGGGCTTCTTTCTGAAATCCCTTAGATATGGTGCAAGTGAGGAATGGGCTGATGAGACTCCATCTGCCCTGGCATCTTTCCTGAGCCTTGGGGTCTGACTCGAAATGAATTCCAGCCTTCTGTTGTCCCTAGCTGCCTATCTGAAAGTAATAAATCTGCTTCATGTAGCTTGTGTGTGTGGGTGTTTTGTCTGACTGGACTCAGACAAATTGCTAACCGGTGCACAGCGAACCTGCTTAACCACATGCACTCTCCTCCACATCATGGACAAGGGTCTTTGAAGTTGTTTCCAACCCCTGAGGGCTGTGAAATCTGTGGGGTAAAGAAGCTTTTCCTTATGGCTCTTGAGATTCACAGTAAGTAGATGGTAGAGTCTCATTCAAGCCACTCTATTTTAAGGTGCACTGCGTTGCCCTCTGCTCTCCCTCCTCACCTGGCACTAACTTCAGAAAATTTTACTTTCAACCTTTTAGCAACACTGTTTGTTCAGCTATTTGTTTTGGTGGGAGAAGACAGATGAGCACAAGAGCAAGATTTCAAGGTATTCTAAGGTGATTTTAAGAGCTAGAAAGGCCTTCGTATGTCACTTCTCTCTCTGTCTCCACCTTCGTCTTAGTCCAAGCTTTCTTCATCTTGCAGACATTTTTTATGGGTGTCTCCCAATCCTCCTGTCACATTAATATGATTTCTCCAGAGATGTTCATCCCTTTTGTGAGTGATGCAGGCAAAGACAAGTCCAAGACAAAATAACTGGCCTTCAAAGAGCAGTCTCCAGCAGGTCTAACTTAGAGATGGGAAGTCCATGGACTCTGAAGTGTTTTCTGCCAGTGGCAGTTAGGAACAGCCCTGCCAAACACAAGGCCAGTAAGGTGGTAGCTTAAGATCCCAAGCAGAAGATGAGTAAGTGTTTGCTATAAACCCACTTATCTGATGTTAATACTTAATCCTCTATGTCTTCCTCTTTCACATTCTCTGGTACTATGACAAGACTCAGTGAGGATTAGGAGTCCATGGGTAATATCCCTCTTTCCCTCATGAGTTTGAAAATAAGCGTAAGAATCAGGGGAATGAAGATCCAAAGAATCAACTTTCTAGCTAACGAAACCAGTGTGAGAGGACATGGACACACATCTGCAGCCATGTGAGTTTGCAAATTTTCCCTTGAGTTAGCGGACTCCCCTGTACAGGTCCTGGCATGGATGGACCACTCTAGGCCTTGCCTGCAAGGGCACAGCAGGGAGACAGACCAGAATGCACGTGCCCAGTGCAGAAGGAGTGGACTGCCCCAAGGATACCTGGCTCCATCTCCAAAATTTACTAGTCAGAGAGGCAGCCCTCCTCCCATGGAAAAGAATGAGTGAGGGAAGGAAGAGAAACCTGGAGTGGTACTTGAGCTGAAGTTCCCCACTGAGGCTACCAGCATGCCAGGGAAATTAATATGTATCCTCTCCCTGCTTCCAACCTGCAGACCCTGGGCCTTTTATAGGAGAGAGGCACATGTAAGATGACACTTAAGCTAAAGTAGGTGTTACCTCCAGAGGGCAGCTTGGCTGTGCCAGGGGAGATGTCAAGGCTAGCAAGGAGAATGTGAGGATATTGAGCACTTAATTGCGAGTCCTGGAAATTCAGAGTTTTAGGTTGTAATGTCATGGTGGAAATGTTAGTAACTTAATGGCAGAAAGAGTGAAATCAATTCTCGATACCACTATACTCCCAGAAAAAAAAAAATCTGCTATTTTAAAGTCATATGGAGTATGAGATAGCCTGTAAAATAACTCAGGACCCCCCACGGGATAACTGCCTCCAGTGTGCTCTATTTTATTAATATTAAGGATGGTGGAAGCTCCCTTTAAGGGCAATGCAAACTTTTCCACCAAAGTATAGGTGTGGACCAGCTGGTGGGTGAAAAAATGAAGGTGTCGGAGACTGAGGACTTAGCCTTAAAAAGTCGGCAACATGATGGCATTCCTTTCAAGTCCCTTATTTACTCTATCTTAAAAATTCACAAGATTTTTGACAGTCTTTCACACAATACTTTCATTTTTGCTTTGATGTAAAAATAGGACTTAAATTACCTACCATTGAGAAAATGGATGCTTTCTGGGAGGATGTGGTGTGCATTGCCCTTGGTCCTGCGCATCCCAGGCAGGTCTCTGAGTAACTCCCCAGAGCTCATTCTGTCATACACAGTCTCAGGCTTGACAAACACTCTTTATATGCAGTATCCATTCATCTATCCATCCCACAAATATTTACTAGCAATAATTATTCATAAGGCATTCTATGTGTAAGATATAGTCAAAATCTGAAGGAGTGATGACTTCTAACAGACGAGTTTAAAATTTTCATTTACAATAAAAAAACAAATGCCACCTGCCTTTTCCAGTAATTGGTAGATAGTAGGCATTTTTAAAGGTATTTTATATCATTATATATTTTCATTATTATCCTAAGAATGCATTGGGAACAAAAGCAAATAATATTGGATTTTCACTTGGAAAGAAAGGGGAATCTTAAGAGTCTTAGCCAAACAGAAACAAACAAACAAAACAGTTGATGGGAATGTAAATTAGTTCAACCATTTGTGGAAGACAGTGTGGTGATTTCTCAAGGACCTAGAACCAGAAATACCATTTGACCCAGCAATCCCATTACTGGGTATATACCCAAATGAATATAAATCATTCCATTATAAAGATACATGCACGTGTATGTTCACTGCAACAGTATTCACAATAGCAAACACATGGAATCAACCCAAATTCCTATCAATAATAGACTGGATAAAGAAAATGTCGTACCTATACATCACAGAACACTATGCAGCCATTAAAAGAATAAGATAATGTCTTTCGCTGGGACATGGATGGAGCTGGAAGCCACTATCCCCAGCAAACTAACACAGGAACAGAAAACCAAACATTGCTGGTTCTCACTCATAAGTGGGAGCTGAACAATGAGAACACATGGACACAGGGAGGGGAATATCACACACTGGGGCCTGTCAGTGGGGTGGGGCATGGGATGGGAGAGAGAGCATCAGGAAAAATAGCCAATGCATGCTGGGCTTAATTCCTAGGTGATGGGTTGATAGGTGCAGCAAACCACCATGGCACACAGTTACCTATGTAACGAACCTGCACATCCTGCACATGTGCCCTGGAACTTAAATAAAATAAAATAAAATAAAATATAAACAAAGAGAAGAAAAACACAACAGCAACAAACATTCCCTAGTGCCCTGTTATTGTGACATTCATTAGGTTGAAGATCTTTTAGTTAATAAAATAAAAATCTGTTGCCTAATCTCAAACAATACTGCATGTATGAATGACGTAGCTTAGCTTAGTTATGTCTAGGCATACTCATTAACTTTTCGATCTATTAAATAATGTTACACCAACAAGGACATACACTCCTTAAATTGGCAATTATTCTGTAGCATCTTTGCTCAATAGAAATACAATGCAAGACACATGCACAGTTTTAAATTTTCTTTTCTTTTCTTTTTTTTTTTTTTTTGAGACTGGAGTCTAGCTCTGTCACCCAGGCTGGAGTGCAGTGGCACAATCCCAGCTCACTGCAACCTCCACCTCCCGGGTTCAAGTGATTCTCCTGTCTCCCCCTCCTGAGTAGCTGGGACTACAGGCACATGCCACCACACCTGGCTAATTTTTGCTGTTGTTGTTGTATTTTTAGTAGAGACGGGGTTTCACCATGTTAGCCAGGATGGTCTCCATCTCTTGACCTCGTGATCCACCCACCTCAGCCTCCCAAAGTGCTGGGATTACAGGTGTGAGCTACCACACCCAGCCAGGTTTAAATTTTCTACTAGCACATTTAAAAAGTAATAAGAAGCAGGTGTATTTTAAAAATAAAATATATCCTAAATATGGCCATTTCAGCATGCAGTCAATATGAAATTATAAATGAAATCTTTTATATTATTTTCTATTGTATTCAAAATCCAATGCATATTTTATACTCACCCATATCTGTATCCCAACTAAATGCACCTCCTGTGCTCAATTGCTCCAGTGACTCGTGTCTGCCATATCGGACAGTGCAGGGACAGACTACAAGGCTTTAGTTAGAAGCCCAAGAAATCTGCCATGAGGAGCTCATCATTAAAATGAAAGAAGTGTGTGTTTAAATTTTATTTTAATCGTGGATACTGATAATCACAATACTCAGTGGAATTCATTCTAAATTTGTTGACTTCTTCTTAAGTAGCATAAATTAAACAATATTAGTTTTGGGTAAAAGTAGTAGTTATGAACGTCATAAAGGGCAGGTCTGAAGTAAATCAGTTATTTGTTCTTATCCTGAGTGGTTCTGTATTACTAGGGTTTTTGGTTATTTCTGTTGCTAAGAGCTTTTATTTTCTGTCTTTTCCATCATTATCAGGGCCTTGTATACTCTTAACTTATTGCCATGGTGTTTGGTTCCTTACTCTAATATACACGCACATACACACACACAAACTTACACTCTATAGAAAATGTTACGATATGTGTTAATATGTACACAAAAATAATGTCTTTTGGGCAAGAGAGACTGAAATGCTCTCCCATAAATAAAAAATGCTTTATCAACTTCCTGTTGCCTCAGCTAACCTCAGGATAGTGGTAGTTAGAAGATACATGAAGTTCTTTCCAGTGAAGAATTACAGTGTTTCTTTATTCGAATGTTTACTTATTTTGATGTGTCATATTTAAATATACAAGGCAGTTTTCCAAAATCCCATAGAAACTATCAATGCTTTTTTAGAAAATGCCATTTGAATATAAATACATTTAATTATTTCTCATAGTATTAATTATTTTTGAATACAGAAAGACCCGAGGATATTTAGAATGCTTGTTTTTACAAATATAATACCCATGGAGGTATTTAGCTCTCCTCTGAGAGTTTAAACATCTCATTTTTGTAGTCACATTATTAACACTGTCACTACAAAGAAAATTTCAAGAAATAGAATAGCTATTCATTGGGCACCACTCAGCATAAAAGTACAATAAATTCATACAACATAAAGAATGGGAATACAACTGAGGTAACAGTAACAATATGATAATGGCATATGATCATATAACATTTATTCTATTAATACAATAGGAACAATAATATAATAGCACAATATATAATGTAATAATATAATATTAACACATGCTACTATTATAATAATGTAACATTAACTGCTTAGTATATCCCAGGTAGTATGCTAAATATTTTATATTCATTTCATCCTCTAATCCTCACACTGACCTTGGAAGGTATGTGCACTTATTCTACAGAAAGGAAACAGGCAATCTGAGAGTCATGCAGCTGTGTAGTGATGGAGCTGGGATGAAAGAAAACACACTTCTCTCTGACTCTAGATCCAAACTCTTAACCATTGTGTCACACTACCACATTTTGTCAAATTACATTTATTGGAGGAGCAAACTGACCAAAGAAAGAGAATGACTATAAAAGGTGTCATTCTAATCTAATCAGTGTCATTGCCATATTCAGAAACCAAGTCTTCTTACTCGGGGCCATGTTTATTCAACAATGATGGTCTGAGTTTATTAACCTAATCACAGGGTGTTTTTATAAATATCAGTTTTTCTACAGCAAAGAAGAAACTATTCTTGTTGCAGCATTATTCACAATAGTCCAGATAAACAAATTGGCCATTGACAGATAAGAAAATGTGGTTTATGTGCATATATATGCCAGTGACAGATAAGAAAATGTGGTGTATGTGCATATATATGCATACCTATATGTGTATATATACATTATTTATATGTTACATCTGTATCTATATCTTTATCTATATATAATCCCACCTTAAGAAAGGAGACCCTGTCATTTGCGACAGCATGGATGAACCTGTAGGACCAGGTGCAGAAACACAAATACTACGTGATCTCACTTATATATGTAATCAGAAAAGGTTGAACTCACGGAAGCAGAGAGTAGAATGGTGATTGTGAGGAACTGGGAAGAGGACAAAATGGGTTGATGTTCGTCAAAGAGTGCACAGTTTTAGTTAAGCAGTTGAATAAGTTCTGGAGATCCAGTGTAAAGCATGGTGGCTACAGTTACTAATACTATATTGTATACTTGACATTTACTGAGAGAATAGATCTTTAATGTTCTAACTACAGGTAGAAAAATGGTAATATTGAGCTGATGGATGAGTTATCTTGAGAGTGATAAACAGTTCACAATACATACGTAATAAAAACCACATTTTAAGTCTTCAGTATGTCCATTTTTTATTTTTCAATTCTTGTGACCTTCATTCACATGCAATTCCAATCAGGTGGTTACCTGGGCAGAGTCTGTGGTCTCTAAGACGTCTTCCTTGTCTTTAATGAATATAAAGACAGACGTCCTGGGCTCTAATTCCCCTTCTATCACTTCCTTTTGCACACTAGGGTTTGTAGGTAACCCCTGAGAATATCTGTCTCTTCACCCGTATGTAGAGATATGCAGCATGGTGACTGGATCACCGGTACTTGTCATGATGTGTCACAGTGTGGCACTAGGTTTGTCACACTAATAAATAAATTAAATAATAAATATTTATTCCTTTGTAAACTGTTCATCACTTCTTCTTAGTTGTCATTATATGCCTGTGTTTATTCCCAGTTTTGTGCCTTGACCTTGAGTAACTTTATCTTCCTTCACCAATAAGAATTCAATGGATCCCTCAAGGCTAGTGTAATTTTGTTCACTTTCCCAGGCAATACTGAAATCAGCCTTCTTCATATACACATTGTGCGTTGTGAAGTGGTCACCTGCATATGTATCTGTTCTTTTGTGAATAGCACGAGACAACCACACTTGGTTGTAATGCCAGTTCATGCGCTGAGCCTTACACAGAGGCTGGGGTCCTGATAACAGATAGATTGCTAACAAGGTATGTGACCCTGAGCAGACACCCTAGCCTCTGAGGCCAAAATCTCTCAAAGTAAAATAGGGATAATGCCTAGGATTTAAGGGTTAAAGGTCCAGCTAAATAAAAGACAAAATAAAAAATTGTCAGCCCCGTGTCCCTTCCCTGAGCTCTACATATTCGCAGACATTCATTCCCTTGACTGCTTTTCCTTACCTCCCACATCCTATGGATTAAAAAGTCCTCTGTGGTTACTTCCAACAAACTTTGTGAATTGAACTATTTCTTAACAATTTTACCACTACCCTACCAAGGCAAGCCACTATATTCTTTCATCAAATTCTTCAATAGCCTCCGTTCTTGCTCCCTTACTGTTTATTTTCACTTTAATATATAAATCAGATCATGTTACTCTATGATATGGTTCGGCTTTGTGTCCCTACTCGAATCTCATCTTGAATTACAATCACTATAATCCTCATAATCCCCATAACAGGTGGATGTAATTGGATCATGGGGGTGGTTTCCCCATGCTGTTCTCCTGACAGTCAATGAGTTCTCATGAGATCTGATGGTCATAAAAGGGACTCTTCCCCCTTCCCTCCTCACTCTTCTCCTTCCTGTCACTTTGTGAAGAAGATACCTTGCTTCCCCTTCACCTGCCGCCATGATTGTAAGTTTCCTGAGGCCTCCCCAGCCATGCTGACTGTGAGTCAATTAAACCTCTTTCCTTTATAAATTACCCAGTCTCAGGTAGTTTTTACAGCAGTGTGAGAGTGGACTAATACACTCTCCTACTCAAAACTCTAATAAAAAGTGTAGAACGCATTATGATATGGTCTGGGTCTAGGTCCCTGCCCAAATCTCATGTTGAAAGGTAATCCTCAATGTTGGAGCGGGCACATGGTGGGAGGTGACTGGGTATTCGGGTCAGATTTCCCCTTTGGTGCAGTTCTCATGAGAGTGAGTGTGTTCTCACTAGGTCTGGCTGTTTAAAAGTGTTTTGCACATCCTCCCTCTCTCTTCCTCCTGCTCAGGCCATATAAGACATGCCTGCTTCCCTTTCACCTTCTGCCATGATCCTCAGTTTCCTGAGGCCCCCCCAGCTATGCTTCCTGTACAGCCTATGGAACTGTAAGCCAATTAAACCCCTTTTCTTTATAAATTGGCCAGTGTTAGGTATGTCTTTATAATGGTGTGAGAACAAACTAATATTTATTATAAACAAAATTTAAACTCTATTGCTATGGACAGAGTCCTACATGGTCTGGACTCTGCTGATATCTCTAACTTCATTTCACACCAATAGCTCAGTCAATCGATGCTGATTATGGGACTTACTGCTATTCCTGTAATTCACAAATACATTCCTGCCCTGGGGTTTTTTTAGTCCCAGTTCCATCTGCCTCCCTTTTCATTATTTACAAGGTTTTCATTCTTGGTCCCATGAGGCATTTTTATATATTTCCACTTGGGAGAGACCTTCTTTCCCTGTGACAAGCCAACTAGTCTCCAATTCCATTAGTCTCTATCCTTTACTCTCCTTTATTTTCCTTCATAACATTTATTTCCAAGTATAATTATATTATTTATCCATTTGTTTGTTTATTGCCAGCTCACTGTCCTAAAATAAACAAACTATAGAGAATAGAGACTATACCTTTTGGACAATGTTAAGAGTGCCAAGCAGGTTGCTTATACTGTGTGCTCAATAAATAAATAGTCTTTGAATAAAACATAATAACATGTGCCAATAATAACCACTATACAGATTGATAGCAATTATAGCATTTTACTGGGCATGACCATTCTAATGTCTGTGTTCCTCATTTCCCTTAGAGGATGAGAACTGTGGCTTACTGATTCCTAGTGTCTCTGCCATCTATGGCATGTATTACATAATTAGAAAATATTTAGTAGTTTAAATACCATTTGCTAATTGTCAAGCTTTGTATCATTTGAGTCTCAGCAATTCAGTGAGAGAATCAGAGTTGCTATTATTTCTATTTTGCAATGGAAAAAAATGCCGAGAAAGGAGAAATGTTAAGTCCATGGCTGTATCTAAAATGAAAGACAGAAAGGGAAATGCCAGATAAGACTGGAGACATAGGTTGCAGCCAGATGGGGAAGCACTTTGTATACCATGCTTAGAAATTTGGACTTTATCCTGTAGTATATTGCAAAACAGTGACTCAAATTGCCGGTATAATAATCACATTCAGTTTCTTATTCCATATAACAGTTCTGAATCTACACTTTCCATTTATGACATCTAAACATTCCATTCAACTGAAGAATTGGCAAATCTCTTCTCTATTCTGTATTGTGTGGCTGGCCAAGTACTTCCCCTATTTAATTCAGTGAAACTCCCAGTGGTTTCCATCAGTGCAAGGTCTAAAAGATTAAATCAGTTCAGAATATCCTCTTTTATATATATCTACTAATCATTTACTTGTTCATACATCCACATATCCATTTAGTTGATTATTCATATTTACTGAGCACCTGTTGTAGTCCAGAAACTTGAGCTCAAAGTCAAGTATTAAGTTTTAAAATGGCTATATATATAACAGTATGTACAAAACACATATATATTTGAATATTTCAGATAGGTAGAAAATTTTATTCAGAAGTCACAACCATCACTCATGTGGCACTTACAATAGCCACAAAAATTAAGAATATAAAATCGTAAAGTTTAAAATGCTGTATAATCGACTCATTCCCAATGTACACAAATGTACTTTGTGTATTCATGGAATGCTTACTATGTGCTGAGCATTAGGTATACAAAGCTTATGCTTTCTAGGAGCAGGTCTATCTGTTTTAGCATTGGTGGGAGTGTAGGCTGAGCAAAGGGAAAATATGAGCAGGCAGCCCTCACCATAGACTCATGGGAGAGACACCTTTATCATCACCCACCACGCTTTACAGATGAGGAAAGTGAAAGTCCCTAGTTAGCCAAAAACCAAAGACGACGCTGTAAGTGACAACACCAGAATATGAATATCATTTACCAGCTCTAAAATCTATCCCTTCCCTTCCCTTCCCTCATATATATATCTATGTCATATGTCATATATATATCTATGTCATATGTCATATATATATATGTCAATCCCTCCATAGTCAGAGACCCACCCAGGTCAAGGAACAGAACATGGATCCCACCTTTCAATGAGAGGAGAGTCAATAACATGTTGTAAGAACAGCGTGAGGAGTGAAAGACCTTTACCGAGCCATCTGGGGGAACTAAAAGAGTTGCCTCGGATGCAATGAGAAGAACACAGCATCCCTTTTGAGATATTTCTGCTTAAAATGTATAATGTGAAACTAATTATGGGGAAGTACGTGACAAATCAGAACTGAGAAACATTGTACAATTAACTGACCTGTATTCTTGATACATGTCAAGAGTATGAACTTCAAGGAAAGACTGATGAGCTAGTCCAGCCTGGAATAGTCTAAAAAACGGGGCAACTCACAGCAACGTAGGATTCTGAATTACACCCTTTCACCAGAGAGGACATTATTGGGACATTCCTAAAACTTTGCTGGAGTTTGAAGATTACATGATAGTAACGTATCAAAGGTTACTTTCCTGATTTTGATATTATTATGGCTATGTGGAAGAATATTCTTGGTCAGAAGCAATAAATACTACATTGTTAAGAGGAGATGTAGCATCAAGTTAAAAATCCTCAAAGTTCTTTGTTCTACATTTGCAACTTTTCAGCAAGTTTGATATTTTTGTAATACAATTTTTTTTGTTTGTTGAGAATAAGCAAAGCAATACCTAGATACCCCAGGTCTTATCCACCAAATCTAGCTGGAAATGTGTGCCAAATCTCGATTTCCTTTGGAATGTACAAAGACCAAGGACAAGAGGAAAATTAAATCACAACCTTAGTAAACATGTGTTCTATTAGAGTTTATTGTTGATTTATTATTTAGTTTTAATTTGGAGAGAAACTAGTACCTGCCTTATGCTCCAATCAGAAAGAACAAAACTTGTTTCCTAAATAATTCACACTTTGATTGACTAAGATCACAGCAGGTAGTTTAGAATAATCAGTTCAAAATATGTCATAATACAGTTTTTCAGAAGGATCACACAGAGTCAGAAACTTTCAACAATCTATTTATTTGTGTTATTCTCTGCTTAGAAGTTCTGCTATTCAAGTCAAGATTATGCTTAGGTGTTTTCAACTTATGAATATCACCTGTTACTATAAATGAAGTTTGCTCTTAATTGTTCATTAAATTTTTTATGCTTATAAAGCCACAAGAGGCCGGGCGTGGTGGCTCACGCCTGTAATCCCAGCACTTTGGGAGGCCGAGGCAGGCGAATCACAAGGTCAGGAGATCGAGACCACAGTGAAACCCTGTCTCTACTAAAAATACAAAAAAAAAAAATAAGCCGGGCGAGGTGGCGGGCGCCTGTAGTCCCAGCTACGCGGGAGGCTGAGGCAGGAGAATGGCGTGAACCCAGGAGGCGGAGCTTGCAGTGAGCCAGGATCACGCCACTGCACTCCAGCTTGGGCGACAGAGCAAGACTCCGTCTCAAAAAAAAAAAAAAAAAAAAAAAAAGCCACAAGATCTGCTAGTTAATCTTTGAAAAAGAAAACCTGATAGAGAATAAAATATATTTTGAAAATAATATTATTGAATGATAATAATAATGTTTAAAGCCTCAACTCTAACACATTTATTTTGTGTATATTTTCTTTAGTTTTCATGTACGTGAAATGTCTTCTTAGAAGGAATATCTACACCACTTTTTATTTTTATTTTTTCACCTAATAAAGCATTGCAAGCAGTTATCCATATTGTGTGTGATTGTCATAACTGTCATTTTTAGTGGCTAATAACTCATCTCCTCACTGCAGACTGGTTTGCTCAGGCTTCTCTCCCAACATAAGCTTTACTTCTAATTCAAACTTTGCCTTTCCAAATGATCCTCAACTCCTTGACAGTGATCTTTCCTGCCTTTGAACATTAGTCACATTTAATGCGTTTCCTCCAGTTGAAACTTGTCATACATCACCAGTGTTGGAAAGTCTTTTCTTTCCACAGAGACCTCTTTTGTCCAAACTGGCATCCCCTAGCCTCATGTGGCCGTATAAATTTAAAATTAAACTAATTAAAATTAAATGAAATTTAACATTCAGTTTCAGAATCATGTTGGCCACATTTCTACTGCTCTATAACCACATGTGACTAGTCCCCATTGTCTTAAAGACAGGACAGATTTAAAAAAAACTTCCATCATTGCAAAAATTTCTTTTTGTTCTTTTTAATTCACAAATAATAATTGTATATATTTATGTCATGCAATGTGACATTTCGATATCTTTTTACATTGTGGAATGATTTAATCACACTGAACTATCCTATCCATCACATCACATACTTATTATTTTTTGAACATTTAACTATACTCAAGATGTTTAACAGATAGTGCCTCCCTGGATTGTGAGTATCTCACAAAGCATTACGTTTTAAGAAGTGAGTCTTGAAATTCCAGGTGCAGGTAAAGGTGTCTGGAATGTGACATTCTCATTCAGAGTGCAAACTGATGCAACCACTTTTGAGAATGATCTGGTGATATTTAGTAAACTTGAAAATGTACAATCTTTACTATGATCGTTAATTTTATGTATGAACTTGATTAGGCTTAGGGATGCCCATATAGCTGGTTCAACATTATTTCTGGGTGTGTCTGTAAGGGTGTTCTGGTAGGGATTAGCAAATGAATCAGTGAACAGAGCCAAGAAGCTCTGCCTTCACTCATGTGGATGGACCTCATGGTATCTATTGAGATCAGACTAAAAACTCAGAGAAAGAACAAAAGCTCAGAGAAAGTGCAAATTTCTCTCTCTTCTTGAGCTGGGTAATCCATCCTCTCCCGCCCTTGGACATCAGTGGTCCTGGTCCTTGGGCCTTGAACTCAAGCCAGGACTCACATCACTGGCACCTAGTTTGTGGACCTTCAAACTTGGATTAGGACTACACCATTGGCTCCCTTCGTTCTCAAGTCTTCAGGTTTGGACTGGAACTACACCACAAGCTTTGGTGGGTCTCTAGCTTACAGATGAGAGAACATGGAATTTCTCAGCCTTCAGAAATGAGTGAGCCAATGCCCCATAATGAATCTTTTTCTATGCATCATATATGTCCTATTGGTTCTGTTTCTGTAGAGCACCTTGATTAATACATTTATCAATTTCACTTTTCCACTTCCACATATATACTCAAGAAAGAAACTCATGCTCACATGCATAACATGACTTACAAAAAGGTTCATTGCAGCATTTTTATAAAAGCAATGAATTATAAACAAAATCTAAACGTCCATCAATAGAGGTATGATTAAATAAACTGAGGGATATTCATATGACAGAATAATATATATACTTAAAGTAAATGAAATAATTAAACTTGTTTCAGGATGGAAAGATATAAAATACACAATATTGAGTGAAAAAACAAAATGGTGAATAAAATGTGATGCCATATTATAAATATTAAGGCTATATATTGTGTGTATACACATACTATGTTGTAATAATAAAAACCATGGACAGGGTAGACATACAACAGATCGATGATACTGCTCTCTATCATGGTAAATAAAGGTGATAGGGAGAGCAATGAGATGAGGAAAATATATGGGATGGAACCAGCATTTGTTAAAGAGATCAACAGAATTATTACAGCTAACATTGTAAAACTATGAAAAGACCATGATAAAACGTTAACACTTACTAATAATGAGTGGTGAACAATTAGGTATATTTTAGGCTATTCCTTAAATTGTCCGTCTGAGTTTTACCTCCCTGCTTCCAGACAGCATTCTACCCTTTCACATCTCAGAATGGTAGAATGTTCTTACCAACTGGGCAACACATTTCCTTTTTCTCTTTCAAAAAATAATTTTACAAACTTTTATTTAAAGAGAACAGATACTCCAAGGTGGTGGAAAATAGTAAGTGAGGAACATTGAAGATCCAGACTAATGTTTCTCGAAGCGTGGCCCATGGACTAACAGTATCAGCATTTCCTGGGAATTTGATGGAAATGCAAATATTTAGTCACAAGTAAAACCTACTCAACCAGAATCTCTGGAAGTGCAGCTCAGCAGTCTCAGTTTTAAAGTTTCTGGGTCATTCTGATACATGCTTTTGTTTGAGAACCACTGTTCTAGGGAAAGAGTAGATAATTTTGACTTAATAAGACTGGTAGTAAATATTTTAGGTTTCATTGGCCAAAAGCCAAAGGGATCAGAACACACCCATTGAAAAGAGAGAGCAAGCAGGAATTGTTAAGGTACAGCACCTCTGCCCACTGGTAAAAGGGGCTCATTCACATCCGGAAGCAAATTAGATGAGCAGTTATTATTTCTGGGATGCAGAGCTCAGAGGGTTTGGGTGGGTGACTTTCCTTCCTCCCACTGAAATCTTTCTTTAAAAAACCTAAGTGTAGATATACAATGCAGTCAAGAGACTCAAACAGGGACAGAGATGATGACATTGAACATCTTAGTTGTTCTGTGGTGGCGATGTTTAGTTTTCCTGAGACCCACGATCCTGGAAAACAGCAAGGCTTAAGATATCTCCCCACCCTCTTGTGTGTTAGGAAAGGATTTACTGCAAAGAACTACACTTCTCCAAACAACTTAGGCGAGACGCAGAGACCACTCTCCAACTCTTGCTTATTGATGACAAGCCAGATATAGACACTTCAAATGCCCACTTAGCCTCATAAATGATTAGCTGAAATTTGGTACTAATCTGCTACACACAAATTCACAATCTATGACAATCTACAAACCCACACTCTTCTGTCGTGTAAACTTTCTATTACAATAGAATGTTAGAGGTCTAAAAGGATTCTTAACTTTGCATTCCTAAAATTCAGAAAGACTAAAGATTTCGTCTGAGTTTGTATAAGTTTCTCGTTGTGATTATACCTTTCTCTGGGGAAAATATTCAGAGGTTTCCTTAGATTCTCACAGATATTTCAGAACACTTCTAGAGATTGAGAGACTTTCAGAAATGGCAAACTAAGAAATCGGGCAGATGCTCTCCCCAGCAAAGCAAAAACTTAAATAGTAAAAACTATTTTTAAATATCACTTAAAATCTCTGAACTTGTCCAAAGGGCATATAGCAAATGGCAAAATATCCAATCAAGACGATCTACTAAATCATGGTAAGAAAACCAGGAGTTTATGACATTGGGAAAATGAATAAAATCAGCAGTGAAAGGGGGCCATTATTACTGAGCTAGTATCGAGATTTATCAAGTAACTGAAAATGGAACTACCATCCATCCAAGCAACCCCACAACTAGGTATCTACCCAAAGGAAAAGAAATCGTTATGTAAAAAAGACACCTGCGCTCATATGTTTATTGCAGCACTACTCACAATGGCCAAGTCATGAAACTGACCTAAAGATCCATCAGTGGATGACTGGATAAAGAAAATATGGTATGTATACACCATGGAACACTTAGCAGCCATAAATATAGAATGAAATCATGTCTTTTGCAGTAACATGGATGGACCTGGAGGTGATTATCCTGAGTGAAATAACTCAGAAAATCAAAACCTACATTTCCTAACTTATAAGTGGGAGCTAAGGACTGAGTACACGTGCACATAAAGACGGAAATAATAGACGCTGGGGGCCCCAAAAGGGGGATAGCAGGAAGGGAGTGAGGGTTGAAAAATTAGCTATAGGGAACAATATTCATTGTTTGGGTGATGAGTACACTAGAAGCCCAAACCACACCATTATGCAATAGATCTATGTAACAAACCTGTATATGTACCGTTGAATCTATAGTTTTTTTTAAAATAAAAATAATTATTAGGGTCCTACATAAAAACTGAAACAACAAATTAGGTAGCTCAGATGAAATGGGCAATTCCTAGAAAGACACAAATTACTAAACTTATTCAAGAATAAATATAAGATTATAATAAATGATACAAGTGGAAAAATTGAATTAGTAATTCTATAACGTTTCCATTACAAGGAAACCCTAGGTCCAGTTTGTGTCACTTCACTTCCACCAAACAAAGATGTAAAATGATTCTTCAGAAACTCTTCCATGAAATAGAAGAGGAAGAAGTACTTCTCAACTCATTCTATGAGGCCAATATTATCCTAAAAAACAAAACAGAAAATAGTATCACAAGAAAATTGCCTGCCAACATTCCTTATGGGCATAGGTACAAATATCCTCAACAAAATACTCGGCAACCGAATTCAGCAACATCAAAAGTAAATAAATAAATAAAGAGGTTAAGTCATGATCAAGTAGAACTTATCCCTGGAATGCAAGTTTGGTTTAACTTCTGCAAATTAATGAATATAATTTACCATATTAATAGAATAAAGTACAAAAAAATGGTCATTTCAACAGGTATAGAAAGAAAATGGAAAAATGTGATACCCTTTCATGATAAAAACACTCAACAAACTAGAAATGGAAGGGAATTCCCTTAACCTTCTAAAAAGTATCTATGAGAAATTCAGATAATATCATACTTAATGGTGAAAGAATGAATGCTTTCCCCTTAAGATTAGGTACAAGACCAAGACAAATATATCTGCTTCCATGACTTTGATTCATCATAATACTGGGGTTTATAGCCAGGGCCATTAGTCAATAAAACGAAATGTAAGTTACCCACATTGAAGAGGAATAAGTAAAATTATCCTTTCTAAAAATGGCGTGGCTTTGTATACAAAAAGTTCTCAGAAATCCATTGGCAAAAAAATAGAACTAATAAACTCGTTCAGCAAAGTTTCAGGATATAAGATCAAAATGCAAATATTAATTGAATTTTACACATAAAAAATGAGCTTTTTGATATAAAATTAATAAAATAATTCAATTTACAGTGGCATACAAAATAAAATATTCAAGCACAAATTTAATATAATAATAATAGTGTTTTTTTTTTTTTTTTTTAAACACAGGGTGTCACTCTTTCACCCAGACTGGAGTGCAGTGGCACAATCATGGCTTACTGCAGTTTTGACTGCCTGGGCTCAAGTGATTCTCCCACCTCCATGCCCTGTGGATGTGGGACTACAAGTGTGTGCCACCATGTTCAGCTAATTAATTTTTTCTTTTTCTTTTTTTTCTTTCTTTTCTTTTCTTTTTTTTTTTTTTATTTTTGTGTATGTAGAGACAGAATCTCGCTATGTCGCCTAGGCTGGTCTCAAACTACTGTGCTAAAGTGATCCTCCTACCTCAGCCTCCCCAAGTTCTGGAATTACAGGCATGAGCTGCTACACCCAGCAAAATTACCAGTAGATGCAAAATTTTTGTATAAAAACAACAAAATATCATTGGGAGAAATTAAAGACCTACATAACTAGAATAACATCACATTATCATGGAATAAAAGACTTAATATTGTTAAGATGGCAACACTCCCAAATTGGTCTACACATGCAACACAATTATTGCTGCCTTTTATTTTTTAGAAATTGACAAATGTTTCCTACAATTATTAGGAAATTCCAAAGTACCACAAACAGCCAAAACAAAGAACAAAGTTAAAGAAAAAAAGTTGGAAAACTTGCTTCCAACTTTCTGACTGATAAACAATACAAAGGTACAGTAATCTAGACAGTGTAGTGCTGGCATTAGTATAAACAGATAGACCAATGGAATGGAACTGAGAGTACAGAAATAGTTCCTTACATTCATGCTCAATTGATTTTCAAAGAAGTTGCCAAAAAGTTTAATGGAGAAAGAAGAGACTTTTTGTTGGGGTCTGCGTGTTTCCTAAACAAAGGAATGAACTCACAAGACAACACAAGACAAGACAAACATGGCGGCCGCCTCAAATGGCGCTCTCTCCTTTATTTTATACAGTCGTTTGTGAAATGTTGCCAAGTCACAAGACACATTGTTGTTTTTCTGACCTTTCCCTGACTTTCTGGATTTTCAAGATATTTACATATAAACAGGCCCCCAACGCCCTGCTTGGTTTGCAAGAGCAGGACTTGTCAGGAACGCCCTGCTTCGTTTGCGACAGCAGGACTTATGGGGAATGCCCTGCTTCGTTTGCGACAGCAGGACTTATCGGGAACACCCTGTTTGTGAGCACGTAGTCCTCTACACTTTTCAATAGATGGTGCTAGAACACACACAAAAGAATTAAGTCAGACCCTGACCTCACACCATTCACAAAAATTAACTGAAAATTGATGTGTTTATTTAGAGACAGGGTCTGGCGTTGTCACCCAGGCTGAAGTGCAGTGGTGTGATCACAGCTCACTGCAGACTCAACCTCCCAGGCTCAACTGGTCCTCCCACTTCAGCCTCCCTAGTAGCTGGAACCAGAGGCACACGCCACCACAGCCAGCTAATTTTTGTATTTTTTGTAGAGACAGGGTTTTGCCATGTTGCTCAAGCTGGTCTCAAATTCCTGGGCTCAGGTGATCTGTCCACTTTGGCCTTCCAAATTGCTGGAATTACAGGCATAAGCCACTGTTCTCAGCCTAACATAAATTTATTGTAGACCTAACTGGAAAAACAAACACCATAAAGTTATTAGGATAAAACAGGCATAAATCTTCATGACTCTTCTTATACAGTTAAAAGTAAAAACTTTTGCACTGCAAACAATACTATTAAGAAATGAAAAGCAACTAGCAAAATGGGAGAAAATATTAACAAACCACATATCTCCTTAGGACTTTTAAGTAGAAAAATGTAAAAGATGTATACAACTCAATCATAAAAAGACAATTCAATTATAGGAGAAAAAATTTAAATTTCTTCAAAGAATGCATACAAATAGTCAATGAGCAAATGAAAAGCTTCTTAACATCGTACGCTGTTAAACACGCAAGTTAAAACAATAGAGATATCACTTTATACCAATCGACTGGTTCTAATAAAAAAAAAAACCCACATGATTACAAGTGTTTTGTAAGGTTGTGGAGGAATTGTAACCCTCATATATTTTTGGTGGAAATGTAAAATGATACAGTCACTTTGAAGAATAGTTTGACAGTGCCTCAAATTATTTAACATAGAGTTATATGACCCAGCAATTTACTCCTATGTATACATTCAAGAGAATGGAAAACAGATATCCACAAAAACTTGTTAACACTATTCACAGGAGAACTATTCATAATAATCAAAGAGTGGGAACAATGCAAATGTTCATCAGTTGATGAATGAACATATAAAATGTGGTATATCTATTTAGTGGGATATTATTTGGCCATAAGAAGAAATTATTTGGTAAAACATGTTAGGAAATGAATGAACCTAGAAAAGATTATGCTAAGTAAAAGCAATCACAAAAGACTCAAATATTGTATTATTCCATTTCTGTGAAACATCCAGAATTAGCAAATCAATAGAGACAGAAAATAGATTAGTGGTTACCTAAAGCTGAGTGGGAGGAGAAAGTGCGAAATGATTGTTAATGGATATGAGATTTATTTTACAGGGGAAAAGTGTCCTGAAATTCATACAGATGTTCCTGGACTTATGATGGAATTAAATTGCAATAAACCCATCATAAGTCAAAAGCACATTTAATACCCTGACAAACCCATCATAAAGTTGAAAAATGGTCAGTGGAGCAATCCTAAGTTGAGGACTGTCTGTATTGTGGTAATGGTTGTGTAGCCCTGTACATATCTAAAATATGTTGAATTATACACTTTAAATAATTGTATCCTATGCAAATTATATTTCAGTAAAACTGTTAATAAGAAGTTGTAGTTAGTGGCTACCATGGATCATAGATCATAATGAAAAATGACAGATAAGCAGTGCAGTCTCATAACTACAGCGGTTTAGGAGAGTTTAGTCATTTGTATGCTTTATAATAAACCAAATACAAGTTCAGCAGTTTTCTAACATCCTGCACACTCTTTCATCCCCAAGCTTGATTTACCCCAAATGTCACTCTTCTCATGGGGTATTTAGAGTCTTGCCATTTCAGAGGTATTTTTTTTCTTTCCCTTTTGCCTCAGAACTATCCTTTACAAACACAAAGCATGATACCATATGTAGAGTTGTTCACATTCCCTACCAGGTGGGAATCAATCATGCCATATGTAGTTTTGTTTCACTTGTATCCACCAAGAACATAGCAGCTTCTCAGTAAATGCTTGTGAAAAAACAGGTAAATAAAGTCCTCCATCAGCAGTTGAAAATTTGTGTCCAATCAGCTACCATTAGACAGAAAACATACTTTGCTTCATGTACATAGATGTTTACCAAAGTAAACTGGTTGCCAACATTTAAATGTTGGGCATTTCCTCATAAAAACCCACATTTCTAGGCTCTTGAAAATTTGAAAAAAAATTGGACTTCTAGTCCCACATGGTAGCAGTCAATGGAATAATTGCTGTATCCTAATTTGCCACAGCCCCCACCATTCTTGTGTATACATTCATGCATTTTCATGTACTTATAACATTTACATCGCTTCCTGGTCTATGCACACATTTGATATTATGTGATTTCTGTGTTAACCTGTAACACATTATACAGCTTTCAATGAAAAAAATAATTCTATTTTTGTTCTCTTGAAATTGCCTTAGGACTAAGACTGCCATTACAATGGCCCCAGAGCTTCCAGATGACGTGTAAGTGAAACAAGTGGATGAGTCATCAGAACCTCTGTGCCTGTCATTCACTCCAGTATCAGTGTTTTAAGGTGCACCTTCCAGCATGAACCTTCGGAGTCACTGCTTAGAGAGTCTGTGGTTACCAAATTATTTAGTACATAATTTATCTTATTTTTCTCACATTAGTAAAATTACCATAATTGTGTTTTCCTTTTCTGTTTATTAATATCTCTGGGTTCCACTTGCAAGTCCAGAAAACTTTCTCAGGAAGTAGGCTACCTCTGAAGCCATTCTCCTTCCTGTTCTGTTCAGAAATTCCTGTTCTTCAAGTGGACTCATTTCCTTTCTGACACTGCACCTGTTACTCAACCACCTTATATGCAGAAAGATAAGAAGGGTGACCCCACCTTCTTATCACCATTTAAGTGTTCAAGTACTATGTGTACACTGATGGCTTCAAACTGTGCATTTTTATCTCAACCTCTCCCCTCAGCATCCAAGGCACACATCCAGTGTTAATGTTTAATCTTAATTTTGATATCCCATGGACATCTCAAATTTGAGGTTTTGTTACCGTTATCCACTCCACACATATGGTCCTCCTGTAGTCTTTCCAAACTCAAACTGGCAACCCCATTCCAGCCTAAGAACTTCCAGCTGCCTTAGAGGCACAAAACTCTGCAGTCTCCTATGACTCCTCTCTTGCTCTCACTCCCCACATCTTGCTCATCAGCAAATTCTGCTTGCTCCTTCAAAACGTATCTGAATTTCCCACCTCCATTCGCAACTCCTGGTCCATGCCAGCCTCTTCTCTTAACACTGCAAGAGCCTCTACACTGTCTTTCTGCTTCTGGCCTGCTCCCACATCCCTTTCTGTGTGTTCTCAAAATACCCATCTGAGAAATTCTCATGAAATATGTCGCATCTCACTCCTCATGCACTGGCTTTTCCATTTACTCCAGACTGCAAGCCAACAACCTTGCAGTGGCCTCAAGGCCAGAGATGATCCAGACATATACCCTCTCTCCAGACTTTTCCGTGTTCTATTCCCCAACTTCCACTCCGCTGAGTGGGACTCCTGATAACCATGGAATGTTCTTTTCTCAGATGTCTGCGTGACTAGTTCTATGTCTCTTTATTCAAATTCTGCTTTCTCTATTAGGGTTCCATAGCCATCTCTTTAAAATTATTCCTCCCGTACTTCTGATCCTCCTTACCTAATTTACTTTTTGGCTTAGCAGTTATCCCCATCTTTATATTTTGTACTATATATTATATACATCCTATATATACACATGCATATGTGTATACTTATATAATTTTACATAAATTTATCAAATTATATAGAAACATTTACATTTTTATTTATATTAACAAATTATATATAAAAGCATATATTTACTTTTATGTATTTTATTTGTTCATATATTTTATCAGATTCACTACATTTTGCTTATTCAATGAGTGTAAATTCAATGTCTATCTCACTCGCCAGAATATGTAATCTCTGTGAAGACAGATACATGTATTGGTTGTGTTTCCAGCTGAATTTCCAAGGCTGAGAAAAGATCTGGCACTAAGAAGGCTCTCAAGAAATTGAATGAGCCACTTCAGCCACATCCCATTGGCTAGAAGTCTGTTGCAGGGACCCTGATCTAACTGCGGGGTACCCTGGGAAGTGCAGAGGGACAGAGAGAGGTGCTGAGCTCCAGTCATCTCTGTCGTTTATAGGACATGAGAATAATCAGTGCTGGTCCAACCTACCACCCGTACTGCATGTCCAATGCTATGCTGCCACATCCCACTTGCATTCTAGATCATTCCTTTCAGTAACTTGTACTTTTCTGCCTTCCATTCTCACCTATTTTGGAGGCTTTCTAAGGCTGGGCTTGCATTTGCCATTTTTGTTCCTAATTCAAGCCACCTTCCAGTCAGGGGAGAGGTGGTGCTGGTAACAAATGCCTGAGGAGACAGCCTTTCCTTCCTCTATTGTGAGGGAAAGTACCACTTCCTTCTTTAAATAAAGGCAAATTCATTTATTATTAGAAATTTGGAAACTTTCCAGCCGTGCGCACACGCGTGTACACACACACACACACACACACACACACCCTTTTAAAATGCTCCATGTGCTTTATCCCACCTCAAGACTTCCTGTAGCTTGAAACTACCTTAATCCACATCCTGCCTTTAAAATAATAGATTTGCCTGAGACACACTGAACTAGAAATTCACCAGTGGGGCAGAGTACAGACAATAAGAGGCCAGACACTCCGAAAATTAGAAAATTTTCCATACAAAGAGATGAAAGGAGAAAAAATATATTTCTTTTTTTCTGGACACATTTATTACATCCCAGTAATTCCAAGTTCCAAGAGAGTGAAAACTTCACCCTTTTGTCACTCTACAGAGCCTAACATAGTGCCTGACTCACAGGAGAAGCATCGTATTTACTTGCTGAATGATTGAGATGAATGCTGGTCTGTGTGCTTGGTTCCATATCTATATATTCAGAATCTGATTCATCTGTGAAGTTTATTATCATTCTATTCTTCTAATAAGAAAACAAGAATTCCCAGAGGCAGAGTAACTGGCCCAGCATTGCACAGGGAGTAAGGAATAGAGTTGGGAATGGAGTTCTATTCACTAAATGTTAATTCTTTTTCACCTTCTTTACCATTAACAGCCAAATTTTCTTACTTTTTTCGACGACATCCCACTGTTTAGTAAGTTAGTGTGAGCTCATGGCCAATGCCTATGAGAAGCTTTGCTTGGAGACAGCCAGCACAGAGCAATCAGCTGCATTTGGAATGCATTGTTCTGAACTGATACAATGAGTTAATTAGAGTTAGTAGGACCCTCTGATGCCTTCACACAAAGTATGTAAGGAGAGGTCTGGAGATCCTGTGCCTGTTCTGTTAGAAAAAGAGAAGTAGGGACCTACACAGATGTCTCTTACACAGCCACAGTCACCGATCTACATGTGCTTATCTATAGGGAGATTGATAATTATTATGTTAATCATAGTAGCCAGCTTTGATCTCCCACTTAGTGCCTGCCAGCCATTATGAATTCAGTGTTTTGTCTCACTTAGTCCTCATATAGTAGTTGCTCAGGGACACACATATCAAGGTGTTCAAGTAGGAATAGCAATCATTCCAGATATATCTAATGACAGGCACTGATATTTTCATCTCGATGCTGGAAACTATGCATGGACATCAATGTATGCAAACAGACAAACACACAGACTCACTTGCAGACATTCTGCAAGCATGAAATATTTGAAGGCTGTCTCAGCAGATCGGAGGGTTCTGCATGTTAAGAAAGAAGACTCATTGGTTTCTAATACCCCATTTCAGTCCCAAAACAGTGCTCAGAATGGAGACCCAGAGGTGTGGTAGGGAAGAAAGAGCACCAGCAAAGTAGAAATTCATACCTTGTAATTTGACTATAAGTCACCCTTCAACTAATTCCTAATGTACACAGCTTCCTATGAAACAATTTCCTTGTTAATGTCCCTATTTCCTCCCTCTTTTATTTATTCTACTCGTTTTCCAGTGGTAGAGAAGGTGAGAAGGAATTAACATTTAGTGAACATCTATTGTCATCTGAGGATTTACATACTATCTCATTTAAGAGCCTTTGGGAAATATGTACGATTGTCCCCATTTTACAGATTAAGGGACTGAGATTCCAAGCAGAAACTCTCTAGAAATCACATATCTAGTAAATGGCAGAGAAGAAAGAGAAGGCAGGTATCTGTGCTTCTAGAATCTATGCACTTTCTCTTACACTTTGTAAAAATTCTCAACTAAGATTGATTGACTTTTGACTGTATTTCAGCACTGTTTAAAGTTCTTGACCTGAAGTCATGGCATCTCGTCCTCATAAAATCCTCCAAGGTGGTTTATGTTATTTAAAACACGGTGACAATGAGGATTAGGTTGCTAAAGTAATTTAACAAACATCATGCAGCTGGAAACTGTAGAGCCAGAATTCAGGCAGGCTGATTCCAGCACCCGGAATCTCATACATTATGATATGCTCCCTCCAGAATTGTGTATGTGTGCTATACGTAGCACAGTTAGCAGCCGAACAAAGAGACTAGTTCAAAGCAACATTTACTTCCACACTCTCAGTGTATCGAAGGAGCTGTTTCTCCGAAGGAAAAAAACCCAACTATGTCTGAAAATATGCGTTTGTGTCCATATCTGTTTTTTTGCATTTAAGACAGCTGAATTAAACATAACCCTGAATAAATGCCATGTTAGGACAAGCATGTTTTGGGGAGGGAAATAATTTATTAGTTGCTGCTAAGCCTGTCTTTGGCTCAATGATTTCCTACATCTGTGTGGATTCAAGTCAGGAGTTATTCCAGAACATTCTTTATCATGTAGATAAACCGTTGGCTATATATTTGTTATATGTTCAGCTCCATGCATGATGCCTAAATGCTTTACATCCTTGTTGATATTAAATTGAACCATGGAGGTTCTACTTTAACCATGACAACAATTTCCTTCTATGACTATTAAGCAGAGATTATCTGGGGCCAAGCTAGGGAATATTCGAGCAAGAGATTCCTCCAAGAACAGAATTCTAAAAGAAGTCAGCTTTGGGGCTTGTCCAATGGAGAGAGTGTTACCAGTAGATCTTATTGAAGTATAACTCATCCAGAAAAGCTAAGCCAAAATCAGGATGGAGGGAGACAGAAGCAAATGTAATGGATAAGAACAACATTCGAGTACAAAACTTTGTAACGCTAGAGAGATGTGGGACTGGGGTTATTTAGATGACAAATATATTCTAGGAGATAATCATTTTAAAAAGGTAAATGGAACAGGAAGAAGCAGGTGAGCATAAAATAGAGGTTGTTGAGCGCTGGCATATCTTTGGAAAATACAGATTGACAGAATTCAGCCTGTACAGTTGCTGTGTTGAAAAAGCACCAAGAGGATGTGAAGAGCCTGTACAGGTTATCGTGGGTGAGGGATGCCTGGCACTGGGAAACATTCAGCTTGTGCCATTTGCAACAGAAGCCTTCTTAGCAACTTCTCTCTGAAGCAACACAGCTTAGAGTGATCCTGAAGATAGGGATTGGAAGAAAGTAAGGCAGGGAAAACAGTCAGGGAGAAGGAATTAGACAAAGAGGGACTTGATCAGCCATGTGCAGCCAAACAGTCTTCCCTTTTTGATCCAATAAAGGACAGGAACTTAGTTTGTCATGAGCAGGAATGACTCATAATCATTGCTAGATAAGAGCTGTTCATTTTTATTCATCATGTCTTTAGCCTGAACAAACCTCTCTTTAAGTTACTGTTCATAAGGTAGTAATTACAATGTCCTCTCCAACTCAATGATGGAATCAATGGCTACGCTGATAAGAAACATCATTGCTTTATGTCTTTTTTAATGCTGCCTACTTTATTAACATAGAGAAGCTTAGTGAGTATAAGCACTGACCCTAGAGTGAAATGACCAGGATATAAATCCTCGTGCACATGCTGTGTGATCTTAGAAAAGTAGCTCCTTCTTTCTGAGCTCATGTTTTCATCTCGGTAAAACAAGGAATAAATATCAGAATCAGAGTGCTGTAGTAAAGGTTAAAATGTGTTAGTTATATACGTAGAGCACAGCGCATTGCATTTGACATGTTAAGCATTGAATAAATGATAGGAAGCCTTCATATTATAAGATGGGCTGTGAAAGTATCACCAAAGGTACTTTGCATTGATGTTTTATTGTTGATGATGATGATGGTGACTGGTTTCTTTGTTCCCTTCAGTCCACTAGTGGAAAAAAGCTATATCCTATAGAAGGTTAAAAAAAAAAATGTTGGCAAAATCACACATAGTGTTTACTATAGGTCAGGAATGATTCTATATTTCAGGTATTTAATTTTTACCAGCCACCAAGGGGGAGGGGGCATGGTCAAAGCAGTGTCAATATCCCCAGGACTGACCAAAGACCCAAACTCACAAAAATATCAGCATCTTTCTCAAGAGTTGGAAGTCATTTAAATAAGACCATGTCTGAAGGTAAATATTTGTCTTATAGAGCTACAAAATTGTATTTACATATCACTCAATACAGTATGATGTTTCAAAAAGTATATAATATTAACTTACTTTATTGACCCCTTTCATTTTTAAAAGTGTCCAGTTTGCACAATAATTATATAGTCACATACATTATGACTTTTTTTTTTTACACAAATAAATCCAGTTGGTTTGCAATAAAAGTGACACATTGTAAAAGCTCTAAATGAGGCAGAAGTAGACTGTTAGCAGCAAGGGAAAGGGGTACAATTCTGATTCAATGATCTAGTCACAAATTTGGTTTTGAGTTTTCTAACAGTCATAGCAAAAATATTATACGGCCTGTGGTATGCTACTCATTCACAAAAACAAAAGAAGTATAGATATTAAATTTTTTCTAAAAGCAATTTTATACTTGAGAACTCCTACAGGAGAACAATGGATGATGAAGAGTGGTAGGTCAAGCCATGATTAGTATATTTGAGCATGCTGTTCCCCTCTGCTGCTGATTTTTGGAATGCGTGAAAATGCATGATAAATGGAAGGAATGGGATGTGGAAATCTATTTCTATCATGTTTGCTGGTGAGATATATAGAGATACATCTATATAAATATATAGGTATGTTTAAAATATATATTGAAGTATCAAGGAAGTTGTTGCATGGCCTTATCAAAGTTAATTTACAACACTACAGTAAAGTGAAGTTTCATCCTAAGGAAAAAAGTATATAGAACAGTAAACTAGATTTAGAAGGGAGAACAACAACTGTAACAAAAACCAGCCTTAATCCCAGAAGAACCATGGGTGTGTCAGTATCACACAGTGACTGTCCTCTACATCTCATCTGTACATATTTCTATCAAGTATGTTATACCAAGTCCTTGAATGACTCAGGCAAAATTTGAAACCCATCTTAAACATCCATCACTGAAATTCAATTCAGCAATTCAAATGAATTCATTAGACCTATATTCATCAGGACAGACCTTTAAAAACATCACAGGAGTGAAATCAAAGCTAATTACAGAAAGACAAAACTCATATGATAATATTTGTATAAAATATTGAAAACGTCAATATATTGTTAATGAATTAAAGCTTTACTATTTGACTGGTAAGTTACAAATCAAGGTCGTCCTATTAATTGTCTTCTGGAAAGAAGGGTGTGATCTGAGATGGACTGGGCAGCAAGCATCAACGGTACAATAATGTTATTTTATTAATAACAATGTGTGAAACAGATATTATAAGATGCTAATACCTGTTAATTATAAATGGCAAGCACACAGATGGTTGTTAAATTATTCTCTTTTTGCTTCTGTATTGTGCAATATTTGCTTTTAAAAATAAATCAAAACATACCTATTTAATATATTCATATTGAGAGCCAAGCACACCTGCTCTGGGATTCCTGAGCAGTTTGTGGGAACACAGACTTAAGGTCTGAGAGGTGTTCCTCCGTCTGTCACAAACTACACTGCTTTGGCTACCCTAAGGCCCAGAGCAGTCCCTAGGAAGGACCCTGAGTGACTGGCATAATGAGATGCACACTGCGGAAGTGGAAGTCTGAGTCTGTGTCTGACCCTCCATTTAGATGCCCAGAAATATTTCTAGGCACTTTTAACATAGCCTGGGTTCCTCTTTTGACTGCACTGTAGACTCTGACATTTTCTGGAAACTTCCTTTAGCGATCTATAGAATAATGGATAAAGATTGTTCCAACCTAAGTGTTGGACACTTGGTAAGCCCTCAGTAAATTCGTCTAAGCAGCAATTGTTAACGATACCTAGATTTCCCTTATCTGAACTCAAACCATCTTATCAACCAGAACATACATCAAGGTTGTCCAACCTGCAGCCCAGGGGCTGCATGCAGCCCAGTACAGCTTTGAATGCAGCCCAACACAAATTCATAAACTTTCTTAAAACATTATGAGTTTTTTTGCGCTTTTTATTTTTAGTTCGTCAGTTATTGTTAGTATTCATGTATTTTATGTGTGGCCCAAGACAATTCTTCTTCTTCCAGTGTGACCCGGGGAAGCCAAAAAATTAGACACTCCTGATATACATGTTGAGAAATTCAAGTCCTAAGGTCATCACTACTTTTTTGAAGAAAAATGATTTGTGGGATGAAGATTCTCACACTCAGCAGGTAAGATGTACATCTACCAATAATACGGATGTATGTGAGCCTGCTGTCTTCTCCTTGAAGAATCTCCATTATTAAATTGTCTCCATTGTTACATTTGTTAACCTGGCTAACTTTTTTTGTCCAATTAACTTAAATTATCCAATTGTTTCCATTGTTAAATTTGTTAACCTGGCTAACTTTTGCTCATTCTTCAAAGCTTATGTTATCAGTTCCAGGAAGCTCCACTTATTCAACCAGCATTCCCAGGTTTGGTTACAGCCCCCAAAATACCCTGGGCACATCTCTTTTTAAATATTCATCAGGTGGCTTTTGTTTTATTTTGGTAGCGAAAATGTAAGAGAAAACTTTCTGTTTTTTGAGTAGTAATGTATTTTCCCAATGCTGACATTGTACCATGTATCTGTTGATTGTATTGCATTATCTTTCAACTTTAAGTAGAGTTAAAGAAAACTCCCATCTCATATGCTGAGTAGATCTAGCTACAGAAAGTCTGGCTTGCTTACACTTTTTTTTTTTCTTTTTCTGGAGACAGAGTCTCGCTCTGTCTCCCAAGCTGGAGTGCAGTGGCGCAATCTCGGCTCGCTGCAAACTTTGCCTCCCAGATTCAAGCATTTCTCATGGCTCAGCTTCCTGAGTAACTGGGACTAGGGGTGCATGCCACCATACCCGGCTAACTTTTTGTGTGTGTGTGTGTATTTTTAGTAGAGGCGGAAATTCACCATGTTGGCCAGGCTGGTCTCAAACTCCTCACCTCAAGTGATCTGCCTGCCTCAGCCTCCCAAAGTGCTGGGATTACAGGCATGAGCCACCGCACCCAGCCTGCTTACACTTCTATGTAAGGAAACAACCCCAGCCTCTGTTGTCCAGTGGCTATGGCTGACAGGCTCAGGAGTGATCAGTTAACAAACAGACAACCCGCTCTTAGGGTGACCTCTGGCCTAGGGCCAGAACTGACACTTATTGTAGTTAGCATTTTTTTTATGGCTCGACAGGTACTATGTACTAGGCTGAGCACTTCCCATACATTTTCTGGTTTATTCCTCACAACAATCCAATGGGAGTAAAAACTATAATTCTCCCTATAGGGCTATGAGAAAATTAAGATTCTGAGAGTTTAGCAACTTGCTTAAGGTCAGAGATTTAAGAAGTGCTGGAACTAGATTATTATCTGAAGTCTGTGGGACTCCAAAGTTAAATTCTTGTGGCCTGGTGTGTAAAAGATAAGTCTTGACATCAAATTCCTCTCTCACAAATGTGAAATTGGTCAACATGGAGAGATCATAGTCATTATAGTTGGGTCAGAAGTTAAGAGGATGTCTTAGGTTAGAGCCCCATTCAGTGAGGCCATGGGAAGTCAGGAGAGTGTAGTTAAATCCATGCAAAGAAAGTTTGATGCCAGAGAGAGGAGAATGGAGAAGGTGTGCAGAAAGAGAAGTCATCAAGCCAGTAACAGATGACGATTAAGAGGTTCATGAGTTCCTCCAGCTGGGGGTCCTGGGTCCTGGGTCATTTTGGGACCTTAAGATTACTCTGTGTGTATGTGTGTGTGTGTGTGTGTGTGTGTGTGTGTGTGGTCCTCCCAACCAAAAAATTCATCTTAAAATAGCCCAGAAGAGCACAGAGGAAATATATATTACATCATTGCATCTCATGTTTGCATGTCAGTGAGGTAGTTTTCACTGTCCAATATTTTACAAACAAGGAAATTGAGGCTCAGAAATATCAAGCCACTTGCTTAACATCATGATTTGAACCTAGGCATGACTGCCTTTGGAATCTATCTTCACAGGTTCCAAAATGGTTTCTAAGAATGATCTAAAGACTAGGATAGCATGGTGTCACTGGCTGAGATAAATGCTGTGAGATGGGGTAGTCTGACATTTTTGCCTCTTACTTATGAATCAGGCTTGAAACGGATCCTTGAGAGACTCTGGTCACTATGGTTGACAAGAACTGGGCTCATTCAAGGGTGAGTGGGGCAAGTGTATGCAGGTGGTTTGTGCATATAAAAGCATGAAATTGTGTGGGTCTCTATGGAAGTGTCAATAAATGGACAAGCCTGGATATTTCTGTGCATGAATATATGCATGAACATATTTGTGCCAAACTATGGGAATGTGTGTGTGTGTGTGTGTGTTTTAATCTGTTAAGTTCTAGGGTACATGTGCACAATGTGCAGGTTTGTTACATATGTATACATGTGCCATGTTGGTGTGCTGCACCCATTAACTCGTCATTTAC
>NW_012103332.1:3081528-3087465 GCF_000951045.1 Mandrillus leucophaeus | reverse complement strand
ATTTGCCAAGATCTGAGCCTACACTAGATGGAAGAATTGCTTATTTCGTTGACCTTGAGCTTTCTAGGGCTTTTTATCTTTTTGCTGATATGTTTAATTATAAAGAATTGAAAAAATTTCTAGGGATCCCACATGAACATCTAAATCATGAAATATAGTGGCACCACTAACATATACACAGTACTCTGTGGCTCACAAAGTACTTTCGCTTCTGTAATTTTATTTGACTCACATGACAAATCTGCGAAGGAGGCGTTTTTACATCGCAGAAACTGAGGCTCAGGAACACGAAGCTAGGCAGCCAACGGGACTCATTCAATGAGGGGTAAAAAGAGAATTCTAAGTCAGGTCTTCTTTATCCCAGCCTACCCTATTAAAAATGGGCCTCCAAAATGTTTTCTTATTTTACTCATTCTCTTCCCAGTAAACTCTCCTCTCTTCATTATTTTTAATTAGTTTCTGCCCAAGAGTTTTATGTGCCTTTTGGTAATGCACAGCTTCCTAGCCTTCATGTTGAGGAAGTCTCTCTCATCTCTTTATTTTGTCACTGTGGCCTAAAGATATGTCTTCAGCCTGCGTATAAACTCCTTTCAAGGCTCCCTCAGAGCTTTGCCTGGTTTCTATAAGACAGAGCAGTGTTCTCAAACGTGAGTAATATACAGATGCCTTCTGCAAAAACATACCTTCTCATGGATGCCACTCCCCTACCAAGTGTTGGCTGGATAATTTTATTGTAATGTAACAAATATGCATATACACAAACTCACTATAATCACCATGGGCTTATGGGTCTTATACTGGTATAAACCTAAAAATATTTACAAAAGTCATCACAAACAAAATTATAAGAGAATTATGATTCAAAAGATCAACATCAGATTCACATGCCCATGGATACGATTTTGCTAAAACTAAATGATCTGTTTGCATTATGACTATAGTATTGATGGCTTTGGCGATGTGTGTGTCTTTGTGTGTGTGTGTGTGTGTGTTTTTTTTATCACTTTGGTGTGAATAATTCAAATCTTTCAACATTTTCTTCCACTTGACTTATGACTGTGTGAGTTATAAAGTCATTTGGTTTTTATCTGAAGCAAATGTATTATTTTCCTATTAAATTTGACTTTGGTTCTTTTCCCACAATTAAAATCATGTTAGCTGATGGCAACACAATGAAAAGCACACAAACATGGGGAAGGAAATTACTCAGCAATATGTAGTTCCAGAGTACTACAAATGAGGTTATGAAGTCTTCTAAATCATCTAGAATAGATTAAAATTAATTTTTAAAGATTATTTTCAAATCCATCACTAAATTTTTATTTTATTTCCTCTTTTTATAGATGGAGGCCATACAAATGCGTTTTGTTATGTGCCTATATTACACAGTGGTGACGGCTGGGTTTTTAATGCAGCCATCACCTACACAAGTGTATTTTTCTCCATTAAGTAACTTCTCTTTCCTCACCCTCTTCCTACCCTTCTAAGTCTCCAATGTCTATTACTCTACTCTATGTCCACAGGTATACATGATTTAGCTCCCAATTAATAAGTGAGAACACGTGGTATTTGACTGTTTCTGAGTTATTTCACTTAAGGGAAAAATAGTTTTTAAAAAATCTTTAGAGAGAACTCTAAAACAGCAATTGAACAAAAAACAGCTCTAGCAAAAGGAATATTGAGGTTTGTAGATTCCTATAGCCTAAAATAAGTTGGTTAAATGAGATGGAGCCTGCAGAGGGCACTTTCTAATAAATTAACATATGTCATATCCAAAATAGTCTTGTGACATAGCTATCTTTATTGCTTTTGCCTATCAGTTCCTGGGAAGTACAATAGCATGTCTAATACCACAAAGCTACAAGACATCAGATCCAGGTCTGGAGCCAGTTTTTCTGACTTCAAGAGCATAGTATAGAGAAAAGGAGACTAGAGGAGAGGTTGTGTACACCTGCTTAGCAGAAAGCAAGAGGGAGCTGATAGGGAAGGCATTCCTGGGAACTCTTAGACCCTAAGTAAAGCTACAGACCAGAGACTTGTAAAGTCTCCTTCAAAATAAACTGATGTGATTGTCTTCCCAAGGCTTTGTCATATTCGGATGACTAGTTTCGACTCAGATATTGCCAAGGAAAGGATTTCATGGTGGGAAGCTAAGTATTAGGTTGGTGCAAAAGTAATTGCCATTTTGCCATTATGTTCAATGGCAAAGCAGCAATTACTTTCGCACCAACCTAATAATTTGTACAGTAGACTCAGGTACAGGAAGCAAAAACAAACAGTAAAATCCAGAGGGATAAATATGACCTGGGTGAAACTCTTCGATATAGGACATAGAAAGTAGGCTACTCAAGTCTACCTTGAGAAAAGATAAGCATGAGGAGGCATGGCTTCGGTCCCATTCTTGAACTGCCCAACTCTCCAGAATAGAAATCCAGTAAAAGAAGGGCTCACATTTCAGAATGTAGGAGAAGGACCTCTGAATATTCACGTCTTTAAAAAGTGAAAGAGAACACTGGCAAAAATTGCCAAAAGCTGCCTTTTCAGGACATAAGATTATAACAATCAAAGCAATATTTATTCAAGAAACACGGCTGAATCTCAGTAAGCACAGAACCTTGTAACCTTTTCATGTGCCCTAATCTCATCAGTCTCCCAAGCTCCAAAGTAGTCACTAAAGCTAGAGACTTCCCACTGCAGTAGCCGTGAAGGCAGCAACATGCCTACGTGCCACTGGAGTGGGCAAAACTGGTGTGGACCTCTGAAAAGTCCTTCCCCAAAGGATCACCTCCATTTGATGGGTCTAGAGCTTGCTGAAAAGCTCCATTTTCAGAGTTAGTCTTTATTTGACATAACTCAAAGCTTGCTCAGCACTACCTACAGGTATTTGGCAAAAATAATCAGCCACGATCATTTAACATCACAGTTGCCACAGAAGCATTACCAGTTGTTACTAAGAAGAGTCTGATCAAAAAACTTAAAATTGAGTAGCTTGAAAACCTCACACATTTAATATCTTATGATTCTGGAGGTTAAAAGTTTGACACCAATCTCACTGGGCTAAATTGAAGGTGTTAGTTAGAAAGTTTCATTCCTTCTATGGGCTGTATGGGAGAAGGCATTTCCCTGCCTTTTCCTGCTGCCAGAGGCTGCCTGCAAGGCTTGCCTCAGAATGCCCTCCTCCATCTCCAAATGAAATCAAGTTGCATCTCCTTGAAAACTCTTCCACAATCACGTCTCTCTCTGACACTGCCTCCTTTCATTTTGAAGGACCCCACTACTGAGCCTGCTCCAATAATCCAGGATAATCTCCCGATTTTAAGGTCACTCAGCTAGCAACCTTGACTTCATCTGCAAACTTAGTTCGCCTTTGTCATGTTGTATAAATGACTCACGGGCTTGAGAAATTAGGATACGGACATCTTTATAGGGCTATTATTCTTCTCACTTCACCATTTGACCCAGCAATTTCATTCCTAGATATAGCCAAGATAACTGAAAACATATGCTCATTAAAAAAAATGTGTATAAGAATGCTCTAAGAAGCATTATTTATAATAGCCAATAAGTAGAAATTACCCAAATGTTCATGAACTATTGAGTGGATAAAATGTATTATATCTATCAACTGAAACATTATTTGCTCATAAAAAGAAATGAAGCTTTGATACATGCTACAACAAGAATAATCCTTGAAAACATTATGGTAACAAAATAAGCCAGATGCAAAAGGAAACTAATTATATAACTCCATTTATATGAATCCTACAGAATAGGTAAACTTATAGGGAAAGATAGTAGATTACTAGTTTCCATGGACTGAGAGGAGTCAGAAGTAACTGCTTATGGGTATGGAGCTTTGCATATGTGAGGGGTAAGGGGAACAGTGATAAACGTATTCTAGAATTCGTGATCAATGCACAATTTTGTGACTATAAAAATCACTAAATCTGCCAGGCGTGGTGGCTCACACCTGTAACCCTAGCACTTTGGGAGGCCGAGATGGGTGGATCACCTGAGGTCAGGAGTTTGAGACAAACCTGGACGACATGGTGAAACCCCATCTCTACTAAAAATACAAAAAAATTAGCCAGGCGTGGTGGCTCATGCCTGTAATCCCAGCTACTCGGGGGGCTGAGGCAAGAGAATCGCTTGAACGCTGGAGGCAGAGGTTGCAGCGAGCTGAAATCGCACCATTGCACTCCAGCCTGGGCAAGAAGAGCAAAACTCCGGCTCAATAGATAAACAAACAAACAAACAAACAAACAAATAAATAAATAAATCATACCCTTTAAAAAAGTGGACTTTATGGTATGCATTTATATTTCAAAAAAGACGTAACAAAAAATTAGATAAAAAAATTTAGATACAGATTTGGAACCAAAGCTGGTAGATAGTGATTTTCTGTGTGCATGTGGTGTTTGGGAAGAGGGTTGTCACAAAGCATTTCTCCCTCAAGAGCCTAGTAGAGAAACCCAGTATGGGAGTAGTGGTCATATGGACTCTTCCTCCTAGCCATCCTCTCATCTCTCCATTTCTGTCTCCATGAAACCCATACCATTGTTTCCCACATTTTACAAGAAGAGAAGTTAGGCGTTGTTCCCATGACCACACAACTAACCAGTGATAATCTTGGATCTGAGTCTAGACTTGTCTGGCTCCAATGCCTGTACTGCTTCCATTATAATAAGCAGCTTCTGAGCACTGTGCAATCATCACCTCTTACCAGGAGGTGAACTGAAATCAAAGCAACAACCACAATCACAAAAGGAACAATAATAACAACAATAACAAAGCAGGAACTGAAATCAAAGCAAAAACAACCACAAAAGTTTGCCACTAAAAAAGTGCTGCTTCCATTCACACATCATTGCGGTTATGGCCATAGCACATATTAATGATACTGAAAGTTAATCACGTGCAACTCCATTCTGAGTTTAGTCTAAAGTCTTTTATTTGGTCTGTGCGTCCATGATTATTATTCTAACTGGAGAGGGTTTCTGAGGACTCTCAGAGACCAAGAAAGCACTATATAAAGCTGTTGATAACTTTTTCAATCTTTCCCCTTTATTATCAATTAATATTTATAAGTATCTAGAAAGTTCACATCCCAGCATTTGAGAACTGCTTTATGAAGTGACTTGTATAGAAGGCACTGAATGTGTGTGCATGCATGCAACTCTTACATCTGAGGTTAATTTAGGAATTTATTGGATTCACATTTCATTAACCCATTGGCAGAATGTTATATAGGTATGTGACCTGAGTCCTCAAACCCAAGCGTTGAGATATTAGTATTCATTTATTATGTGGGTAGGTCACTCAGGTGAAATGGTTCTCTGCTGTTAGGCTGTAGGGATGACAGGTAATAAATGAATAAAGCACAGTCTTCTGAGATTATTTATAAAGGCAAAAGTCGGCAGGACGCGGTGGCTCATGCCTGTAATCCCAGCACTTTGGGAGGCTGAGGTGGGTGGATTACCTGAGGTCAGGAGTTTGAGACCAGACTAGCCAACATGGTGAAACCCCATTTTTACTAAAAATACAAAAAATAGCCAGGCTTGGTGGCACATGCCTGTAATCCCAGTACTTGGGAGGCTGAGGCAGAGGAATCGCTTGAATCCAGGAGATGGAGGTTGCGGTGAGCCGAGATCACACCACAGCACTCCAGCCTGGGCGACGGAGTGGGACACTGTCTCAAAAAAAAGAAGGAGAAAAAAATATGTATACATATATGTGTGTGTGTGTGTGTGTGTGTGTCTGTGTAAAAAGGCTAAAGTATTTTCTATCTGCAATAGAAGCAGCTTACCCATCTTGGGCAAACAGATGTTATCAATACTTTTTACCTTGTTCTAAAGCTTTTGAGACACAGACATTATGTAATGACTTCTACTACAAAAGGTAACTCCCCCAGTGTGATAAATCATTAACAGTGCCCTG
>NW_012103332.1:3078622-3080233 GCF_000951045.1 Mandrillus leucophaeus | reverse complement strand
TTATGAAGTGACTTGTATAGAAGGCACTGAATGTGTGTGCATGCATGCAACTCTTACATCTGAGGTTAATTTAGGAATTTATTGGATTCACATTTCATTAACCCATTGGCAGAATGTTATATAGGTATGTGACCTGAGTCCTCAAACCCAAGCGTTGAGATATTAGTATTCATTTATTATGTGGGTAGGTCACTCAGGTGAAATGGTTCTCTGCTGTTAGGCTGTAGGGATGACAGGTAATAAATGAATAAAGCACAGTCTTCTGAGATTATTTATAAAGGCAAAAGTCGGCAGGACGCGGTGGCTCATGCCTGTAATCCCAGCACTTTGGGAGGCTGAGGTGGGTGGATTACCTGAGGTCAGGAGTTTGAGACCAGACTAGCCAACATGGTGAAACCCCATTTTTACTAAAAATACAAAAAATAGCCAGGCTTGGTGGCACATGCCTGTAATCCCAGTACTTGGGAGGCTGAGGCAGAGGAATCGCTTGAATCCAGGAGATGGAGGTTGCGGTGAGCCGAGATCACACCACAGCACACCAGCCTGGGCGACGGAGTGGGACACTGTCTCAAAAAAAAGAAGAAGGAGAAAAATATATATATACACATATGTGTGTGTGTGTGTGTGTGTGTGTGTGTCTGTGTAAAAAGGCTAAAGTGTTTTCTACCTGCAATAGAAGCAGCTTACCCATCTTGGGCAAACAGATGTTATCAATACTTTTTACCTTGTTCTAAAGCTTTTGAGACACAGACATTATGTAATGACTTCTACTACAAAAGGTAACTCCCCCAGTGTGATAAATCATTAACAGTGCCCTGCGTTATGTGCTCGGTGTTCTCAACAATATAGGCCAGGTGTATCAGTCACTTTGATCCCAGAGCCAGAGTTTAGACCTCAGATGAACTTCTGAGACAATCTGTTAAAAAGACATTAGGGATCTTAACAACCATGTAAAATTCAATACTTTCATTAAATAGTTGAGGTCCAGGAAGGTTTACAAACACGCCTGAGGCCCCATATCACGTTAAAGGAAGAGCCAGTTGAGAATCAAAGTTTATAAATTTATTTCCAACACCATTGAACACCAGACGTATGCTAGAAGCGGGGGATACTGGCTCACTTCCAATACCTTACAGTTAAGAATAGATACAGCAGATGAATTAATATCTGTATAACAACACTACAGAGGCTCTGGAACAAACTGCCGGGTTTCAATCTCTGATCCTCTGCTTATTCTATAGGGTAACTGAGTTTCATCTCCTGAAAAGTGGGAATGAATACTGCATCTATGTCTTAAAATTGTTGAATAAATTAATTGCTACAATACCTTAAAAGCTCTTAGAGTAGTGCCCAGTATACTGTAAGTAATCAGCATGTCTTAGCTATCATCACCATAAATGTCATCATCATTGTCATCATTACATGGATCATGATAAAGTTAACTAAAAGGTTTTTTTTTTTTTGAGATGGAGTCTCGCTCTGTCGCCCAGGCTGAAGTGCAGTGGTGCAATCTTGGTTCACTGCACCCTCTACCTCCCAGGTTCAAGTGATTCTCCTGCCTCAGCCTCCCGAGTAGCTGGGATTACAGGCACCCACCACTGCGCCTGGCTA
>NW_012103332.1:3066337-3073459 GCF_000951045.1 Mandrillus leucophaeus | reverse complement strand
GTTTTAAATCAACATTCAGATAAGAAGTCCAGGGCCGGGCGTGGTGGCTCACGCCTGTAATCCCAGCACTTTGGGAGGCCAAGGCTGGCAGGATCACCTGAAGTCAGGAGTTCGAGACCAGCCTGGCCAACATGATGTAACCTTGTCTCTACTAAAGATACAAAAATTAGCCAGGCGCAGTAGTGGGTGCCTGTAATCCCAGCTACTCGGGAGGCTGAGTCAGGAGAGTCACTTGAACCTGGGAGGCAGAGGGTGCAGTGAGCGAGATTGCACCACTGCACTCCAGCCTGGACGATAGAATGACACTCTATTTAAAAAAAAAAAAAAAAGTCCATACTGCAGCCTTGGAATCCCAACTAGAATTGGAAAAAAAAAAAAGATCAAGGAAGGTGTAGCAGACTACAAAAAAAGCTCCGCAAAGATAACAACTCCTCATCCCTGTAATCTGTAAATGTTACTTCACTCAGAAAAAGTCTTTACAAATGTGATCAATTTAAGGTCTCAACTTAGATGGATAGAATATCCTGTGATATCTACCTGTGCTCTAAATACAATCCTAAGTATCCTTATAAGAAAGAGGCAGAGAGTAATTGACAGTTACACAAAGAAGGCTATGCGAGGACCCAGCAGAGAGGGACACGTGATCGTTGAGACTGAAATCATGAGGCCACTAGCCAAGGAATGCTGGGCTGGCAGCCACCAGAAGCTGGAAGAGACAATGAACAGATTCTTCCTTAGAGCCTCCAGAGGGAGTGCAGTCTGCTAACATCTTGACTTGGGCTCAATGATTTTGTATTTCTTCTGGACTCCAGAACTATAAGAGAAAAGAATTGTGTTGTTTTAAGTTATCAACTTTGTGGTATTTGTTACAGAAGTCACAGAAAATTAATGCAGAATACTTCCCTGGAAGAAGGGGTTTTTGAGATGTATACCATTGGCTGTGTAAAATGTAGCGGGGCAAATAGGAGAGGAGGAATTGGGTATATAAAAGGAAAATGTCTGAGAAGCCTCTACGTTTGTAACTTTGTAAAGCTGGAGCAAAGATTATCTATAAAAGAGCTGTTGAGGCCGGGCTCAGTGACTCACTCCTGTAATCCCAGCACTTTGGGCGGCCGAGGTGGGCGGATCACGAGGTCAGGAGTTCAAGACCAGCCTGACCAACATGGTGAAACCTCATCTCTACTAAAAATACAAAAATTAGCCAGATGTAATGGCATGTGTCTGTAATTCCAGCTACTCAGGAGGCTGAGGCAGGAGAATCACTTGAACCTGGGAGGTGGAGGTCGCAGTGGGTTGAGATTGTACCATTGAACTCCAACCTGGGCAATAGAGCGAGACTCAGTTTCAAAAAAAAGAAAGGAAAAAAAGAAAAAGAGTTATTGAACATGAGGCCAGGGAGGCACTAGGAGAAAGATTATCAAAATCATGTGTGCTTATCTTGAGTTTGAAGTTTATTTTAAAGGCATGATATTTGGGCATAATCACTTAATACAAAAGAGGATGAGGAATTAACAACCGTGGTTTCTCCTGAATACATTAGAGCCAAATGTTTCTCTTTAAAAACAAAGCAAATAACCCCTAGACGTAGTAATGGCACTTGGAGAGGTGTGGGCAAACATATTCCATGTAAATATGTGACTCACCCAAATTGTTATTACTGAGAAGTTTCTTAGGAACTGGGCAGTGTTTGAGGCCTAGTAACAGCAACAGCCATAGAGATAATGCAGTATGTTAGAAATAGATTCTCTGAGAGTCAAGTCTGAGAATAATATCTATCTTGGCAATACCAAGTTAATATGAAATATCTTTTGGTGCCATGTTAAAAACAGAGAAAGACCATTAGGCAAAGCACAACAAAAACCTGTGATTAATTAAGAGAAAACTAGTTGACTTCCCTCAAAGGGTCTATTTTAAACACAAATTGAAATAGAATATAGAATTGTTCTGGGTTATTTTTATTTTTTCATTTCAGTTTGATTAAAAAAGAGTGATATTTATATCACTAGAAAAACTCCATGGGATATTGTGTATGCTATTTATAATGTTACTCTGCAATACAGCAATACTGGAGCCTTCTATGTGTTTCTCTGCAAATCCATTTCAAAAATAGCATTGATTTTCTAGAGGTTGCAATTTCTTTTCATTTGATGGTAACCAGATTTGTTCCCAAAATGACCTTTCCTGGACTTGAGGATATATTGCCAAAAGCAGGAGTAGATAACATACATTTCCAATAAACATCATGTGATCAGAAATCAATGGGCGTTCACTTATTGTGTGGTTGCTTTCTTCAGTAACTAGTGTGACTTGGAAGAATCTCTGAATTGGGCTTGACTCTGCTGGAAGGGAAGTAAGTAATGATCGCTTGCCACTTGCCAAGCCCTACGCAAGTATTTCAGGCACATTACTTCTGTTTCTCCCGGCAACCCTATGCCACACTTACTTTATCATTTCATATTATAGGAATCCTAAGCTTAAAGAAAAAAAAACTTGCAAGTGTTCACACAAGTTCACACAGAATTGGAATTCAAATTCAGATATTGTATTTAAACTCTTATTGGGCAAAAGGGAGTTATAATCCTAGGATTCTTTTGTTGAAAATCAATGAAAAGGATGCATGAGATATTTTTTTAAATGCCAGGATACAATTACTTCAGGTCCCATCACTTCTTAGAGTCCAGTATACTCCTGAGTTCATGGCAGAAGACATTAATGGCTCATCGGCCTTTCAAACCGAGGAATAACTTGAGAGATTTCACATAACTCATTACTTTAAAATGTATTGGACTATATTTAAACATGAAGAAGTGGAGTGAGTTGTCCATTAAACCCACATATCTACTACCCAGATTCAACAGTTACCAAAAGTTTGTTTTTTATAATTGATTAATTGGTCCTTTGTTTTATTCTTTTCCTGTAATATAAGAGAGCAAATCCAACTCACTTTTATTCCTACATTCTTTTGTATATATCTCTAAAAAAGATGGGCATAATCTCACATAACTATCACACCATGATAATGCCTAATATCACTCATTTCTTGATATCACCCAATATCAGGGCATAATCAAATTTATCTGCTTATCTCTATAAGACCCTTTTATGGTTATTTGGTGAAAACATGTCTACAAAACCAGAAAGCAATGTCCATTCATTACATGTAACTATTAACTCCCTCCTTTTTTTCTCTCTTTCTCTCTCTCTCTGTACACCATTGCTTTGTTTCGTTTGAAGTATTTTTGCAGGAGGTGATAGTATGGGAGCAAGATTTCTTTGGTTTTTTTCATCTTTTCTGAATGGGAAAATGTATCACAATTAATTCATGGGTTTTAAACACTCGGTATGTCTCAATTGATTCTCTGCTTAATGCTCATCATTTCATCTTGAATCAGTGGGAAATCATTTAGGTTAGATCCTTGGTCGTGATAGCTTCTTTGCTTACGGAAACAACACAATATCCCGGGCTTGCCTTTTGTATATCAACCATTTCTCCAAATGGCAGTGGTTGCTTTTAATCAAGAAAGCTGATAGGAGAAGCATAGGGAATGAGACCAAAATTTGGACAGTAGAGGAGCTCATTGAAATGGGATGCCATTACTTCCAGGGTGTCTTTTTATATTGTAAAATATTTTAACAGCAAAAAAATTCATGTGCTCATTCTTGTAGTCCACTTTAAATGTAGTATTTGAGGTTTATTAATCTAACTTTATTTTAGATCTGCGCTTCTTTTCTCATATGTGGAAAATCTTGATAATCAACAAAATTAATTACTTATGCACTGTCCCAAAATTCATTAAATTGTTTTATATTAACAAGAAGAGTATCACTGCTAACAATTAGATCCATGTATACATCTTAAGAGTTTGTTGTCACTTTATTTCTCCTTAGAAGACATGGATGATTTTATTTGTCCTTAAAAGATATGGATGGTTAAAATGTAGTTTTCTAAAATAGATTGAAATAATTATTTTTCTGTATGTAGTTGTGGCACTAACTGGAAAACAGTTTCATTTCTCTTAGTTTATTTTGAGTTTCCAGAAATTGGTTTCTTTCTTTTTTAATTAGTTATATTTTTTTGGATCTGTAAAACATTTTATAGCTCGAAAGCCAAAACTATATTCTAAGATATATGTAGAAAATGTTTACTTTCCTCTACTATAGATGACCAGGTTTTGTTAGATTTCGGTTTACCCTTCAGGTATTTAACAAACATAAGATTATGTTTATTATATTACTTCTGTAAGGTATATGTATCTCATTAATTCTCTTTCTTACTCAAAGTTAGCACAATCCTGAGTTGTGCCAATGTTGAGAACAAACAAAGAACCCAGCAACCAACAGTGAGAAGGAGATGCTTGTACAGACAGGAGGAAAACCAGGAATGAGTGATATCTTAGAATTTAACTAATGAAAGTATTTCAAGGAGGAGAGAGTGGTCAACTACAGCAAATATTGCTGTAAGTCAAATGAGAGTGAACTGTTGGATTTACCATTTTGGAAGTCATGTTTTGATAGAGTGTAGAGATGACCACCCAATTAGAGTATACTAAAGAAATAATGAAAAGCGGGGAGTTGGAAATATTAAGTGTATGCATCACTTTTGAGAAATTATTCTGTCAAGAGGAAGAGAAAACATGATAACTGGATGAAAGAAGTGGAGTCAAGTGGAATTTTTGTCTTAAGATGACAGAAATAACAGTGTTTTTATGTTGATGTTAGTGCTTTTGGTTAGAGATGACGGAGGCAGGGAATGATGCAGAAGAAAGATGATGCAGGGATGTCTTGAAAGGGGCATGAGGAAAAATCTAGTGCACCAGGGGAGAGGTTAGTCATACGGAACAGCACGGGCAACTTATGTCTAGAAAATAACAGAAGTAAAAATAGAGTTTATGAGTATGGGCAGTGGTTGCTGGATATAAAAGTTGAAGGAGTTTGTTCAAATTTTCTGAATGCCTCTATTTTATCAGAAAAAGAGACAATATGAAGGTCAGCTGAATGGGAAGGAGAGGGTAGAGATGCCAGATGTATGAGGAGAGAGGAAGTGGTATGAATGGGTATCAGCTGTTTTCTTCAATGCCCTTCTCACTCTTACTCTCCAAAGGACAATATGTGAGTGAATTAGTTTGTCCCCATCCAAAACAAAATATTGCCATGGGTGGTCTGTTGCAATGCTACCTCACAACGGATAAGTCTTGATAGTATCAAACAAACTCATGGCCACCTGAGGCCAGAAATTTGTTCTATGCTATAATTGGTTATAACCAGAGTGGCGGGATTACAGGCTGCAAGTCTTGGGAACAGCAGGCTGAAAGTTCCACAGTCGAGTCCTCAGAGCAGAGGTGCTGTGAACAGAGCCACGTGCCATGCACTGTCCACTTCTGACCCACAACCTGAGCTCCTGCTCTGCACCACCTGCTTTTCTCTTGTCAGTATCCTTCTTACAGCCTCTGTTTTAAGACTTTTCATTGTAGTGAGAGTAAATTTGAGCAATTCCAAATGAAACATTCAGCTTCAATGGCTATAACCTATGAATCCACGGCCTCTTGTCTGAGATGTCAGTGAGACTTGGTATCAGTGGGCCGGCAGTTAAGTCCTGCTGGCCTCTGAGTTCATTTGCTGGCTAATTAGGAAAAAAATGTTTAATGTACCACAAAGCTCAGGGGGAGCCCTTGACCAGTTTAAGCAGTTCTCATTTGTCCTACAGGTCAAACAATGGACTCCTAGGGTTTAGAGAGTGAGTTCTGTTGGATGCCAGAACATCGACTTTTCTTTTGTTCTATTTATTTTTTCAGAAGAAGAAAAGAAAACTGCACATCTTCAGTAAAAAATAGCAGAGCACCAACCTGTGATCCTGATTATGGAAATTCCATCAATAATAACTGCAAGAAAGCACATTTTTCCTATTACTCCTTCAGGAAAAAGAAAGAACTGCTATAGATGTTTTCAGAGATAGTGCACGAGGAATTTCCAAAGAAAACTATATCATGGTGGAGTGGGAACCTAGGGGATGTGCTGGTCCAGTGCAAAGAGGACAGGGCTGGAGATCTGGAATGTGATTCATGTAACGAGTGTTTGACCTTAGGTGAGTCAGCGAACGTTTGTTTTGTCTTCTGCAAATGGAGATAATAATATAAACACCTCTATAAGAACTTGTTAGAATCCGTTGAGATATTGCATGCAATGCAAACTTTTTAAAAGAGTAAAGCTTCCTGTAAATGAGTTTGCCTGATGGCCCTTACCTAAATTATAATCCCTTGTCTGTGGAATCTGTTAGGAGTAAAGAAAGGATACCAGGGAGGGAAGGAGAAAAGAAGAAATGAAATAAAAGTGAGAAAAGAGAAGGAAGAAAGAAGGGAGGAAAGAGATCATCAGATGAAATAGCAGGAGCATGGAGTGGGAAAGCAGTGATTTTATAGAAAAGAAACTTAGCAGACAGAACTTTAGCATTGCAAGCAAGGTTAACATCACAAATAATGTCATGGTGATGGCATGTGCCCTTGATAGGATGTGTTAAGAAGGGCATGTCATCTCTGTAAAGGATTATTTCCTAAAACCCATAACTCCAGTCTATTCATGAGACAAACATAGACAAACCCAACTTAAATGGCATTCTGCAAAATGTCTAACCAGTACTCTTCAAAAGGGTGAAGGTCATGAAAGACAAGGAAAGACCGAGGAACTGTCACAGACCAGAGGAGATTAAGAAGCAGGGACAACAAAATACAATGTGGTGTTCTGTAGACTGGATTCTGTAACAGGAAAAAAAAAAAAAGTGAAATAAGAATGTAGTCCGTATTTATCAATAGTGTAAATTTACCAATAATACCAACATTGGTTTCTTAGTTTTGATAAATGTACCAAAGTGATGTAGCAATAGTAATAATGTAGGATATTCACAATAGGAGAAATAGTAAAGGATATAATGGAACTCTCTGTGTTATCTATGCACCAGGAATTATTATTTATTTATTATTTTATTTATTTATTATTTTCGAAACCAAAAATTATTCCAGAAAATGATTTATTTAAAAAATGTTTATATTCTTTGACCAAAAACCTCCATGTTTTGGCATTTATTCCAAGGAAAGTATCATAATATTACCAAAGAGGTATTAACAATAA
>NW_012103332.1:3061902-3066287 GCF_000951045.1 Mandrillus leucophaeus | reverse complement strand
GACCAGTTTAAGCAGTTCTCATTTGTCCTACAGGTCAAACAATGGACTCCTAGGGTTTAGAGAGTGAGTTCTGTTGGATGCCAGAACATCGACTTTTCTTTTGTTCTATTTATTTTTTTCAGAAGAAGAAAAGAAAACTGCACATCTTCAGTAAAAAATAGCAGAGCACCAACCTGTGATCCTGATTATGGAAATTCCATCAATAATAACTGCAAGAAAGCACATTTTTCCTATTACTCCTTCAGGAAAAAGAAAGAACTGCTATAGATGTTTTCAGAGATAGTGCACGAGGAATTTCCAAAGAAAACTATATCATGGTGGAGTGGGAACCTAGGGGATGTGCTGGTCCAGTGCAAAGAGGACAGGGCTGGAGATCTGGAATGTGATTCATGTAACGAGTGTTTGACCTTAGGTGAGTCAGCGAACGTTTGTTTTGTCTTCTGCAAATGGAGATAATAATATAAACACCTCTATAAGAACTTGTTAGAATCCGTTGAGATATTGCATGCAATGCAAACTTTTTAAAAGAGTAAAGCTTCCTGTAAATGAGTTTGCCTGATGGCCCTTACCTAAATTATAATCCCTTGTCTGTGGAATCTGTTAGGAGTAAAGAAAGGATACCAGGGAGGGAAGGAGAAAAGAAGAAATGAAATAAAAGTGAGAAAAGAGAAGGAAGAAAGAAGGGAGGAAAGAGATCATCAGATGAAATAGCAGGAGCATGGAGTGGGAAAGCAGTGATTTTATAGAAAAGAAACTTAGCAGACAGAACTTTAGCATTGCAAGCAAGGTTAACATCACAAATAATGTCATGGTGATGGCATGTGCCCTTGATAGGATGTGTTAAGAAGGGCATGTCATCTCTGTAAAGGATTATTTCCTAAAACCCATAACTCCAGTCTATTCATGAGACAAACATAGACAAACCCAACTTAAATGGCATTCTGCAAAATGTCTAACCAGTACTCTTCAAAAGGGTGAAGGTCATGAAAGACAAGGAAAGACCGAGGAACTGTCACAGACCAGAGGAGATTAAGAAGCAGGGACAACAAAATACAATGTGGTGTTCTGTAGACTGGATTCTGTAACAGGAAAAAAAAAAAAAGTGAAATAAGAATGTAGTCCGTATTTATCAATAGTGTAAATTTACCAATAATACCAACATTGGTTTCTTAGTTTTGATAAATGTACCAAAGTGATGTAGCAATAGTAATAATGTAGGATATTCACAATAGGAGAAATAGTAAAGGATATAATGGAACTCTCTGTGTTATCTATGCACCAGGAATTATTATTTATTTATTATTTTATTTATTTATTATTTTCGAAACCAAAAATTATTCCAGAAAATGATTTATTTAAAAAATGTTTATATTCTTTGACCAAAAACCTCCATGTTTTGGCATTTATTCCAAGGAAAGTATCATAATATTACCAAAGAGGTATTAACAATAAAATTAGATTGTAATTTATTACAGGAAAACTTAGAAATCACTTTATGTTCAAAAATCTGGAAACTGATACCAAATTAGGGGATACAATGTGATAGAATATTATCTAGTTATTGAAGATCAGTCTGTAGCAGCAGATCCGGGGTTGCCTGGGCCGGAGCGTGTTGTGGGATTGACTGCAACTGGAGTCAAAGGCAGGAGCTTCCTGAATGATGGAAATCATCCTGACCGTGGTGATGGGCACATGAATGCTCGTCAAAACCGTGTGTGCTAAATGGGTTCATTTTGTTCTGTGTATCTTATACTTCAATAAATGTTTCTTTAATTAAGGGGAAAAAGACTAAAATAACCATGAAAATGGCAATAAATGTGTATATATTTGTGTGGGTTTGCTTTGATTAAAAAATAAAATAGTTGCTAAAGCACCAAGCCTTAAATATTTGTGGGAATAAAGCATGCTATTAATGGATATGAATATAAATGTGATAGTGCTCTTCAAATTCCCGGAGAAGTATAAAGCACTAGCTCTATTATAATACTGTTAAAAGCAGACTCCTACTCCAAAAAAAAAGATTCACTCATTTTTGTTCAGTGAATCTTTGTCTTGCTTATAAAAGTAACAGAAAACAGCTGCATTAGGGGAAATTATATGGGGAAGAATTTAAGCGTGCGTGCTATAAATTGAAGAGATCTGGGTGCAAGTTCTGCCTCTATAACTCACTAGACAAGTGTCTTTGGCAAATTATGTAGCTTCCAGTTTCTCAGTTTTCTTATCTTTAACATATTGCTACAGAGTTGTTGTGTAAATTAAAGGATATAAAACTTTCATTTAAATATGTATCAATGTCTAGCTCAAAATATGTAGTATACACTAGATATAATTACTACTATTACAATACTATATTATTATTATTACTGCTACTATGTCTGGCCACAGTAAACTGATAGAACACCCAAGGCTATGGAACACCCAAGGCTTTTTCACCAATTTTTCCACCGGACAAGTTCTAAAACTATTCTAATGCTAGCTACACATTGAAGCACAGGTTCAGCCCTTGTCAATATGGCAAAAATATCTCATTCTCTCTTTCATCCACTCGCCTGTCCTTAGCTTAGAGCAAATACCTGTAGAGTACCTTACAGCTGGTCTCATTTTTTCTTCAACTCGATGAGACTTTCACCTCTTACCTATTCAGAGCATATTTCAGAGGAATACTGCCTATATATAAAAATATTTTAGCCACCTGGATTTTTTATCTATCCGTATTCTAAAAAATTATTCAGTGTGATAGATATTACCTGTTGTTTGGAGAGACAGAAATGGGTTTGGAAGGCAAAAGGACCTTGATTCAAGATATATTTTGAATTGCCAAACGATGGCAATATATCTTGGGCACATTGCTTCACATCCCTCAGCCCCAGTTTCTTTATTTGTTGAGTGTGAGTAATTTTATTTTCCTGTATATTAAAATAAATAACACAATTCAATCAAAATAGCTACAAGGTGACCCATACCCTTGTTAACAAAGTTAATATGTATAAAGTAATTGTATAGGCTGAGCTAAAGTTTTGATGGTATTTTAATGGTCCTATAAATGGGGACTCAAGAATACCAACAGTTACCCCTATGCTCTTTCCAAGGCTGTGGCAGGAGCTATTTCCCAAGGAAGGGTTACCTGGGGGGCAAACGTCGTGGTTGCAGTAGCTGCATAAATAAAAAGTTCACTTTAGAGCAGAGTTCATGTAAAACTGGAATCCACTGCTTACTCCTGAAGCCTATGAAACAACATTACTTGCTTTCAAAAATCATTTAAAAAATACTACCATTCTCAGTGTTTGTGGAGGGGGTTAGAAAGAGCACTGGCAGTCGGCCAAGGACAGTTCTGACTCTGCATACTTACAGATGAAGAGCAGGGTGTCAGAGAGGCTGTAGAGGGGTAAGCTGGATCTGCAGAGGACCCTCCCAAATCTATCCACCTAGTAGTATGCAAAGAGGGCAAGAAAGGTAGGGTAGGGGGACCCCCACTGACTTGTGATCATGCACTAGCTAATGTCCAGGTATAGGACTATTTGTTTTATTGTATTAGTGTCCCCTCGTGTGTGTGTGTGTGTGTGTGTGTGTGTGTGTGTGTGTGTGTGTGTGCATGGGGCTAGAAATTAAGGGAAGGTAGTCAGGTAAGGAGATGGGTAAAGGCAGGTGTGGCAGAGAGAGAATGTGCTAAGAGTCCTCCTGCCCCTATCCGTAAGGCAGGAACACATCTAATCTTCCAGCAAGCCTTTGGTAGATGGTACTGCAGTTACCTAATGCTTCTAGTTCCTCTCTTTGAAGCGTCAGAGTAGGATGGCATTCTCCTACCCATCTAGCCAATCAAATGAAAGCAGAAGTGATGCACATTGCTGTGGGCAGAAGGAATTAATGACCAGCATTCCCATCTCCATCCACCCTCAACAGGCTCCACAATTGTGGGAGCTCGTGTTGCTCTAAAGCAGCAAAGCTCAGCCACCTCATGAAGGACAGATGCCTGGGAGCACTTGGTCACAAATTGGACCTGGTGTAAATAAGTAAATCTTTGTTACTTTAGACCACTGAAATCTTGGGGGTTGCTATCACAGTGTAAACCAGCATAACTTGACTGACACCCAACCCTATGCCTCATCATTAGAGTCCAGGCAAATGAAATGATCTTTTAGCTCAAAGAACATAAATTATTGTGGAGGAAGATGGGTATATACAAGATACTCAGAATCCAGGATGAATCCCCCAGAAATGTTTGTTTCTCTCTTCCACCCCCAAATTCTACCTGTCCCTAGACCTCTGCTTCTAGTTGAATGGCGTGGCTCCATTAATGATGAGAAACTTTTCAACTAGTAGCCATTTATCTAGCACCTGTTTTTGAATACTATAGGTCGGTCTCCGTACCAGGAATGAAGGATGCA
>NW_012103332.1:3058831-3061852 GCF_000951045.1 Mandrillus leucophaeus | reverse complement strand
GCATGGGGCTAGAAATTAAGGGAAGGTAGTCAGGTAAGGAGATGGGTAAAGGCAGGTGTGGCAGAGAGAGAATGTGCTAAGAGTCCTCCTGCCCCTATCCGTAAGGCAGGAACACATCTAATCTTCCAGCAAGCCTTTGGTAGATGGTACTGCAGTTACCTAATGCTTCTAGTTCCTCTCTTTGAAGCGTCAGAGTAGGATGGCATTCTCCTACCCATCTAGCCAATCAAATGAAAGCAGAAGTGATGCACATTGCTGTGGGCAGACGGAATTAATGACCAGCATTCCCATCTCCATCCACCCTCAACAGGCTCCACAATTGTGGGAGCTCGTGTTGCTCTAAAGCAGCAAAGCTCAGCCACCTCATGAAGGACAGATGCCTGGGAGCACTTGGTCACAAATTGGACCTGGTGTAAATAAGTAAATCTTTGTTACTTTAGACCACTGAAATCTTGGGGGTTGCTATCACAGTGTAAACCAGCATAACTTGACTGACACCCAACCCTATGCCTCATCATTAGAGTCCAGGCAAATGAAATGATCTTTTAGCTCAAAGAACATAAATTATTGTGGAGGAAGATGGGTATATACAAGATACTCAGAATCCAGGATGAATCCCCCAGAAATGTTTGTTTCTCTCTTCCACCCCCAAATTCTACCTGTCCCTAGACCTCTGCTTCTAGTTGAATGGCGTGGCTCCATTAATGATGAGAAACTTTTCAACTAGTAGCCATTTATCTAGCACCTGTTTTTGAATACTATAGGTCGGTCTCCGTACCAGGAATGAAGGATGCAGCAATGCATGTCTGCAGTGGTGGTGGGGTGAAGGGGAAATACAGAATACATTTTAAAAAATAAATAATGTTTTATTTCTATAGTCCCAGCTACTCGGGAGACTGAGGCCAGAGGATCGCTTGAGCCCAGGAGTTCATGGATACGGTGAGCCATGATCATGCCACTTCTCTCAAGCCTGAATGACAGAAACTCTGTCAAAAAACAAAAACAAAAAATAATGTACAATGTACTTAATGCTAATGATGTGAAAACAAAATGAAGTGATGGGATGGGGGAGAATAACAAAGGTTGCTAAATTTTGGAATGGGTGATCAGAGATGGACTTTTTAAGGGAATGACATGAGCGGAGACTGATTTAACTGTGTGACGGAGTCCTGCCAAACTGTGGGAAAGGCAAGTCGGGCAGAAGATCTATTAAGTTTTTTTCTCACTCTAAACATCTGAGACCTCATGTGCAGATGATGACTTTTGGTGGCCCTGTGGATATTTGGAGCTGACTGGTGATAATTTGAGGGTGGGTAAGTTCTGATTGTGACATTTCAGGCAGAAGAGCAGATCAGGTGTGAACTCTACAGTCTCCACAAATCCACAAGTAGGTGGTGACTTACTCCACTGGTGGTCTTGACTACCCGTGTCACCAGCAGAACTGGCAATATAACTTGAAGGATTGGGTGCAAAATAAAAATATACAGCCTCATATTTTAAAGATTTTATAATTATTAAGATGACAGCAGCAGCACATTCAGCCTGGAGCCCTCTGGGACCATACAGATTGCACAACTATGAAACCAACACTGGTCAGTGGGTGCCCATTTCCTTAGGAATATGGTGGAAATGCTTGGGGCCAAGAGTCAAAGGGTTTATTTATGAATAAAGGTCAGGAAGAGGATTGGAAATGATACCTGGTACCAAGAGTAAGGAAAGACAGAAAGCAACCTTGCTAGAGAGGAAAGCAGGTTGAAATAAGCAAGTAAACATAAAAAGTATCTGAAAAGAGTGTACAGGCAAGAAAAAGTAAAAGAACATGGATATTTGCGACCAACATGGCTTCGAAATCAGGCTCCACTAATACCAGTAGTTCATTGTTAGATGATGCACTTACTACCTGAGAATCTGTTTCCTCTCCTGTAGAATGGGAATAATTCTACTTACTGCATGTGGTTTTGTTAAGATTAAACTTGTAAAAGAACTATTCTTCTCAATGAAGATCACTTTATTAATTCTCTTTTCAAACAAGAGGTCAACAAGAGAATAAAAAGAAATCAAGGTATCGTATGGATCAGGATTCATAGATGCCTAGAATCCCCTGTAGTCAAGTAAGTCTTCTGATCCATCCCTTACCATTCTGCATTCTCACCATGGCCTTCTCTCTTGGGATGAGTAGAAAATGTACCCTTTGATAGTAGCAGAAAATGTAGTAAGTAGTGGTTGGGATTCACTGGTTCATCAAAGGTTTGTTGCATTTCACTTAGTCGTGTATCCCCTTTACTCACCCTAATTCAGTAAATATTTATAGAACATTCAGTAGGCACTAGGGACCCACAGCATGGAGATAAAGGGTACATTTCTGTTCTCAAGGATGCCCCTGACTAGTGGGGCAGAAAGAGAAGTAAATAAATGATTGCAATACAAAACAATGGATGCTAACAGAAGGGAGTCCAGGTAAGGTTCTGAAAGCAGTTGTCAGAGTCCAGGGGACCTCATAAGATTATAGGATGTTGGGAAAAAATGTGAGCAGGTGATGAGTTAGAGCTCCCTATAAAAATTAGTAACAAGTATACTATGCAGCCATAAAAAAGGTTGAGTTCATGTCCTTTGAAGGGACATGGATGACGCTGGAAACCATCATTCTCAGCAAACTAACACAGGAACAGGAAACCAAATACTGCATGTTCTCACTCATAAATGGGAGTTGAACAATGAGAACACAGGAACACAGGAAGGGGAACATCACACACCCAGGCTTGTCAGATGGTTGGGGACTAGGGGAGGGATAGCATTAGGAGAAATGCCTAATGTAGATGATGGGTTGATGGGTGCCACCATGGCTAACACTGTGAAACCCCGCCTCTACTGAAAATACAAAAAATTAGCCGGGCGTGGTGGTGGGTGCCAGTAGTCCTAGCTACTCGGGAGGCTGAGGCAGGAGAATGGCATGAACCTGGGAGGCGGAGCTTGCAGTGAGCCGAGATTGTGCCACTGCACTCCAGCCTGGGCAACAGAGCG
>NW_012103332.1:3052206-3057801 GCF_000951045.1 Mandrillus leucophaeus | reverse complement strand
AAAAGTTTGGACACTCCTGCTAGCGGTTTCAAAGGTAGCATGGCTGTGCTGAGATCTTGATATCAGCCCATTTCAGCTGTTAACCTCCAGAACTGTAAGAAAAAAAAAAAAATGTGTGTTACTGTAAGTCACTACATTTGTGGTAATTGGTTATAGTAGCCATAGGAAACTAACACACCAACCAAAGCCATCAAGACCTACAGCACCCCCCAGGCTTTCTGCAATGCCACACCTGGAGAAGCAAGTGTGCTTCATGTTTGGCCAAGAGAAGAAAAATAGCCAGGGTTCCCTATGAGGGACAGTCATCCCTTCTCACAGAAAAGCAAACTGTATGCAGGCCAACCAACAAAGTTAGGAGCTTGTCGGCATCCCAAAAATGCTGGGAAAGACATGCCAAAGCATGGATGACTGGGGGGCACATGGGAGAGAAGGGCAGGGCAGGGTTGAAAGAACCTGAAAGAATTTCACCAAAAGCTGAAAGAAGAGGCAGCTGGTCATATATTAGCAGTAAATCAGGGGAAGAGACACAGGGAAAGAGACATTATTTCAGTAATATCAAGGAGTTTGCATTGGTAGAATCTGGGAACAAATAACAATGATAATAATGGCTTATCACGGACCCTCGGGTGTGCATGGCTACAATCTTCATGTGTGTGACACTGAAATATTTGCCATCAAGTTGTCGCATGTGATACACAACTAGTTTTTCACAATCACACAATGAGGTGAAGTGGAGGGCTGATGAGGCCATGTACTACGCTAGAGACAAATGAGACAAGTGTCTTAGGGAGAATACTAACACAGACAAAAGTTTATTGTTCAAAGGTGTGGTTGGTTCTCTAAGGAACCATAGGAAAAGAGTCTATTATTTTTCCCGCAGGGTCGGGGGTATGCCTCATCTCCTGGTGGCTGCTCACATCTTCCTTCTACTCTCATGCCACCTATTTTTACTCTTTCCACATTCACCAGCCCTGCGCTGAGTTCCACTTCAGGATTCTCTGCTGACTAATGCTATGTGTAACCTCCAGAAAGCTAATTACACACCATATCTCAATTTCCTTGATTGGCTTAAATAGCAGTTAATTGATCAGAGGTTTCTGGAGATTAAAGAAAACTACCCATTAGTCACAAGAAAAAGGTTCTGTGATTAGTCAGATGACAGGAGGCTTTCTAAATGTAAGGCATGCCTAAAGTCACTGACAGTCTTCCTGTCAGGCGCCGAACCCAGCCTGTTGCCTAGCAGACCCGTCTGAGCCCTGATTTACGCCGACAGCCCTAAGTGGGAAGCAGGTTGAACAGGGAGGTGTCCCTTGTGTGTCATTTAAAATTCAATATCTCTATTTTCATGACTCATTATTTCACCACTGAAATTCGGCTCAAGGGAAATCCATCTCTTCTTTCCTGGCTAATCCTTGCATCTCTTTTCTTCTTCTGAAGGTTGTCTTGCTTATATTATTTCAGGACTTATCACATTTGCAGTGCACTGTTGAGTACAACGACTACATCATATCATGTTTTTTTCTCCATGGAAGGTCTCCAGATCCCTTGACACTGAAGGGCCATGGCCATAGCAAGAGGATTCATGCGATGTGATGCAGAGTTTCTCAGGAAAAAACAAAACAAAACAAAAAACTGCAAAGTAGGATTAACCAAAATTTGGCAATCAGATCAGGCTTGGTTAGGAACCCAGCATGATAGAAACCCTGAAAGTTTTAGATTAAATAATCTATCTATGCTATGTCTCATTATTTATCTCAATGGAGGGAAATGAACATTGAACTTCTCCTGCCATGTGTCTGGTCTCAGGCTATGGAATTTTTGTGCTGTATTTTATTTAAGTTTACTTAATTGTCCCAACAAGCTGTGGCCTCTCAGTAAGGTCATGACATAAGTATCATTATTCCTGCTTTGCATTTCTGAGAACCGTGACTGAAACAAGTTAAGTCACTTGTATCACTGATGAGAAGCATATTTTGAAAGCATTTCTGTCTGAGGCTGAAATCTGGCCTTTTCTGTGACATCAGTTTGCTTATAAATCTTTTTGGAAATCTGATACGGGAGTTTCCAGGAGCTTCGAAAAAGAGGGTTATTTCCCAGGCCAGGAAGTAAGAGATAAAGATGAGTCATTTTTACCTAAGATTTTAAGTAATTCTCAGAACAACTCTATAACAAAGATACCAATCTCCTTATCTTGGGTAGGAGAAAGCTGAGGTTCAGGGAATTTAGATCCTTTGCAGGTAGAAGTGGTCAAAGTTGATGCTAGGATTTTACTATAGCCTAAAACCTGTTTTCTTCACTTTTTAAAAAAGTTTTATATCACACTTTATCCATCACATAGCCAAAACACCCACCAATATTTGGTCGCATTATTCCAGCCTATAGAATTCAATGATCCAAAGTACTAGATACCCATTCCTTTTTCCCCCCAGACATTCTTTGTCTCCAACTGCATCACTGAGAATGTAAATGTCAAGCAAGGAGTTATGGGTCCTGTGACATCGTCACTAATTCAGGCAGCATTACTTCCAAATATTATCCTAAGTCGATGATGGCTTACAAATTATTTTTTTCTTTTTTTCCAGTCCTCCACCGAATCAAATCCATCAGCTCTACATTCCAATACATCCTGACACTGCCACCTCCACCCACCTCTACCACACCACCATGCTCCATGACATCACTCTTTTTCTTCTTTTTATATAATAGTAACTTCTTGCTAATTCCCCTGCATCTGGTCTCGGTTTTTAGTGCCACTTACCTTTCCAATATGTATTTCTCTTAGCTTCTTCCTTACAAACAGAACCCTAATTTTGTTTGAAGCAATAATGTGTGCATAAGAAAAAACAAAAACAAAAACAAAAAAACTCTGCTGATTGTTACTGTTCTGCCCAATGAGACATCAGCTGGAGTCTCTTGCTGATTTTTTAGGAAAGTTTTGTTTCCCAACCGTTGGAATTTTTCTACCGTATTGCTTCCTTCTCTTTTCTTGAGTGTGGAATCAAGGCCTGGGAACACAGTTACTATTTTGTAACCTCAATGACAAGAACCACATGTCAAAGATGGTGGAGCAGAGAGCTAGAAGACCTCGAGTCCTTCATGACTTCAAGGAACAGCTGCACAGGTCTTGGACTGCTTATGAAACTCATTTAATTTGCCTTGAGGGTGTTGAGTTAGAAGAAGGAGAGAATAAATAAAAGACCATTCATGGTCTCATGACCTCAGCATTAATCTTCAAGAAAACTTCACCTTCAAATCAATTAGTTTGCTGTCAAAATCATCTTTTAAATTGCAAGTGATAAAATTTGAATTGGCATGTTTATTAATAAATTAGCTACCATAATTTGGTCCATCATTGTAATAGTTTTACCATCTCTCAACTTAGCTGGGTTCAACTACATTTTCCAGATTGTCTATCTTGTGTTTTCCCAGTTAGGATGGGCTATGAGGAAGATTTTGGAAGAGAAGCATTTTGTAGCTCATAGTTTTTGTTACTGATCTGCTGACTCACTTCATTGGCATGAAGCAGCAGCAATAGGTCTGTGATTTCTCTGCCTTCCCTTAGATCACTCCTTCAGCTCATCTAATTCCCATCAGGTGTACATTTAGCTCTGTGATGCAATGGTCCTACCTTCTGCAGGACACCCTTTCCACTACCAAAGTCAGAGGCAACAAGAATGGATGGGCTTCAGTAGATTTTTGTGGTGCTCCATTTCATACTTATAGGGACCAGCATACTCATGATCTTCCTTTTCAGAGTTCCCCCCCTCTAGACTTTAGGCTTCACCAGCAGATATGGAGACAGCCTTTAGACACTGCTTAACCAGCTTCACAATTATATAAGGCCAGTTCCCTGTAACATGCTCTCTTATTATCTCTATCCATCCATCTATCCTAGAGGTGCTGCTTCTTTGGTAAACTCTAACTGATACAGTCACTATCAGGTTGTAATTAATAATAAATATGGCTAACATGTATTGAACTACCTATTAAGTGCTAAGCACTTCTCTGAGTACTTTATACCCATTTTACCTCAGGACAGTCCCATCAAGTCAGGGACTATCTTCCTCATTTTACTGACAAGAAAATTGAAGCAGAAAGAGGTTAAATAACTTCCCCAAGTCACACAGCTAGCAAGTGGCAAGGCTGGATTCCAACCTGGAAAGATAGACTCCAGAGATCACATGTTAACTACTGCCCAAAATCGAGATCATGTAAACTTCACTGTTAGAGCTCATCTCTCCACTGGTGTCTTGACTTGGAATCGCATCATAAACGAAAAATAGTTTTCACAAGTGAAGCAGCACATACATGAGAGAGGTAAGAAAAAGCAGGCAGTGAGCATGCATTGAACAGTCTCTGTGTTCCAAAAACTCTGCTACCTGTTGTGACAGATATAAAAGAAATATAACATGTTCCCCTCTCTCAAAAATTTACAACCTAATGAAAAAGCTGATCTGGAACCTCCTGAGATGCTGTCCTTTCAACTCAGGCTAACCCCCACTCCAGGCTAACCCACCTCATTACTCTATGGTTGCCCCGCAACGTGGCAAAGCTCTCACCCTCTAACATTGTTTATGCTGGGTCTGAAGTGACCTTGTTTTGGGTCCTGTCACTCATGCTTCCTTATTTATTCCTGGGTTTGCCTGTCTCCTGAAATTTTGCTTCCATCTTTATTACAATTTCCAGGTACCTGACAGTAGGATAGGTAGGATTGCTATAAGCCTTGATAGTCTCCCTTGGGCCTCATTTTGTTCTTCATCTCCAGATCCACCCTTGCTTGGCTGGCTTGGGTAACCAATTAGTGTGTTCAGGCTCCAACTCTTGTTATCAGGTGAAGGAGAGCTGCTCCCTCAATCTCCACCCCAATTACCGATCCTCAAGACCGCCCATCTATACATAAATAATATCAGCAAGTAAAGCAAGGGAGAAGTGAGTGAAATAAAGTGTACATTCACACTGACTTCAAGGAGCCAACCTTATGGTACCATATTGGACACTTCTCTGGGGTCAACTGTGAGGTGAGATTCTTCGGGCAAGAACAAAAAACATGAATAGATGCTTGTAACAGAAGAAACTGTGGATAAAACTCAAATATAGTTTGAAAGGATGGGACAGAGTCAAGGAAAAGAGTGGACATGACAGATACACTAGTATGACATGTGACATATAATAACATATATGTAAATAAATAACAACTTCAAGTTAGACTTTTATAAAAGCAAATACATAAAAGAGGACTCAATACAGAACATGACAGAATCCAACTTAATTCTGACAGACTGTCTTATTGCCTCTAGACTATTTTTAAAAGGCCACATGCACCTTAAAACTGGGGTGAAGGGTCCCTTAAATGGGCCGTCATGTATCCACCAGCTTCTCTGTATTGTCTCTCTTAAACTCGTGACAGTGGTTAGTAGGATGGGGAACAATGATTCCTATCCATGGATAAGTGAGCAAGTTAAATCTCAAGAGTCCCTGAAATCCAGCCACGATGAGATGGTAGTGAATTGGGCTCCTCACTTGAATTCATGGAAGTGGTATAATAGAGTTTTGTACTCCCTATTCTTTGGAAACCATTTTTTTTTTTTTTTTTTT
>NW_012103332.1:3047819-3051109 GCF_000951045.1 Mandrillus leucophaeus | reverse complement strand
CCTCGGCATCCCAAAGTGCTGGGATTACAGGCATGAGCCACCATGCCTGGCCAGATTGTACTTTTAGATCTGAGTTTTTGTGAGCGGATGGGGAGACTTATCTATTGCCCCATCTCCCCATGTTTATTCTCTCAGTATGCAATTGCTCAATACTCATATCACAGCAAGCATGGCTCCAGGTCATGAGGGGACACTATAACATAGAGGCTGAGAACCTGGTTACTCAGAGAGGGTTCCTGGGACCAGTAGTTTACTCATCACCTGGGAGCTCAATAGAAATGCAGAGTATCAGGTTCCATCTCAGATCTGCGGGATCAGAATATGCATATTAACACTGGTTTAAGCACTGGCTTAAAGTAAAGGCTTGAAGTCAAACTAAGTTCAACTAACAACTTGGCCTTTTACTTGCCAAATTGTCTTGGGAATGAATTCACCTTTATAAACCTCAGTTTACTGTCTGAAAATGAAGATAATAATAACACCTGCCTCAAAAGTCTGTTTTGAAAATTAAATAGAGCTTTACGTTGCACAGTGCCTAACATAGGGGTGACTGTCAATTAATATTAGTTAATTTATCATTATTGTTATTATTATTATTGTTATTATTAGCACATGACCCATACTTTATGAGAGACTATACCCATAGTCTAGAAAACATGGACTAATAGGTGTACAGATTTACTATGAGTACCATGAGACCTTTTGTTCCAGATATTTGTGCCACAGGTCCATAGCTTTTCACCTATGAGACATCACCCAAACATTAAAACCGTGTTTCCTATTTGCTCAAAAATGCACAGAAACACTATCTGTTGGATGGATAATGGATACATATAGAGAGATTTTTCTATTTTCATAAACAGTATTTTGCTTTTGTTTTTGTTTTCCCCATTTTCTATTTGAAAGCCTTACTTCTGGCACCCACAATGCACCCAAAAGTATCTGAAGCTCAGAAATCTCCAAATCGAGGATCTAAGAAGTGGCTCTCAGGTCAGAGAAGGACCCACAATTTGTAGTAGTATCAGTCAAAATGGAAACAGGCCAGAAACAGAACATCTAGATATGCTGAATTGAAGTAGCTGAGAGTGGAATAGGAATGAGATGGGTTATGTCAAACCAGCTACTAAGGACAAATAAGACAAACATCAGATTTCACAAGGATCAGTTGGGGAAAAAGTCTGTGAAAAAATATGTTGCCTACATTGTTTTCCTTTTAAATCAACTTTTCTTTTTAACTTTTTCATGCTGTCTCTTCTTGCCCTGACAGATCTCTAAATTTTTGAGTTCCTCAAGTTCTATCTCCAAACCCCTTATCCGCTCTCCCTGAATTCTTTTCTTCGGTGATTTTATGTAGTTTCCTCTCTTTAAATACCAGCAATACAGGAAGACTCTCAAATTTGCATTTCTAGCCTTGAGGACTCCCCGCGTCCCAGGCTCAACTTCCCACTCAGCATTTTCACTTAAAAAATCAAATGGGATCCGAAACAGAACACTTGTTCTGAAACAGAACTCTTGTTCACCCATGCCACCCCTGCCCCCACCAAAATCCACCATCAACCCAATTATCAAGGCCCCAAACTGGGAGGCATCCTTGATTTGATTTTTCTTTTCCTTTACCCTAATTCTGTCCATCAGCAAATTCTATGAGCTCTTCTTCCAAAAAGCATCCCAAATCTGATCTTTTGCTATTATCTTTGCCACTGAAATCCCAATCCAGGCCAGCATAGTTCATCCCCCAGATCCAGTGCCATTATCTTGATGATGGTCCTCATCTCCACCCACGTGTCTTACAGTCAGCTCTGCAAACGGATGCCTGAGTGACCCTTATAATCAGACTGTGTAAGCTTCCCTGCATGAAACCATGCCCCAGGTTTTTTACTATGCCCTACAAGGCCCTTCACGAAGTGGCCCCTTCTTTTGTCATGAACTTCATCTCAGGCCACTCTTTCTTATCCCAAGCTCCAACCACACCGACCCTCTTGCAGCCCTTGGAATAAGCACACTGAGTGCACTCATTTCAGGACCTTTGTATCTGCTGTTCTTTCTATTTGAAGTGCCTTCTGTAAGCCTTCACATGACTGCCTTCTTCTTGTTATTTAGTCAACACAAATGTCATCTCATTTATGTTGGGATGATATTTGTGTGGAGCTTTTCATCCCCAGCAACTCCCTCAGGCACTCTTTAACTTATGGATCAATTTTATCTTTTTCACACACTTTTGAAAAATTAACATTATCTTCGTAATGTATTTTTGGTTGAACATCTACTTCTGTTTCTTTCTCTAGAATGTAAGTTCTTTGAGGGCAAAGATTATGCCTCTCTTGTTTGCACCAATACCTAGAGCATTGTCTTGCATGTAATAGGCACTTACTATACACGTATTGACCAATTGATCTTGTTTTGAATGTGCAGGTTCAGCCTACTATATTTATGCTGTCTTATATCTGAAATCAGCTGACCTATGTGGTTAGCTTAAGAACTAATGCTCGATGCTAATTAGGAAGCAGTGTGGTTTCTTGAACAACAGCTAAATACTTTTATGAAAAAAATGAAATATGAAGACAAAACTTCTCATGTGCATGCCTTAGTTGTTCATTTCTTTAGAACATAAAGTCTGTTTGCACACACAAAAAAAGATGTATCCAAAAATGATTCCAAAAGAAACCATTGTTTTGTATTCATCAAAAGAAAGAAACTGTGTTTCACCTTGTTAAGCATGCAAGAATTTTCTGTGTTCAGTGATACTGCTAAGGCTGGAGAGTTGAAATGAAAATTTCTCTTGGGATAAAAGTAGTGAACTGAAAAGTAGTAAATCAAACACTCTTCATTTCTATTTCTCAGGGTCTGTGTATAGAAACCAGCATCTGATAACATCTGCAGTGTACAAACCTGGGAGTGTAAGCTTCATGAAGGCAAGGGCATCATCGATTATTCATTATCATTTTATTCCCTAGCTATAACTCAGGGCTTAGGATGTACTAATCACTTATTAAAACTTTGTTGAAAAAATAAAGGGGAATTCTGTTATAAATGACATTTTGATGTTGCTATTATGGGATCTTTTATTTCAGAAGCATCTCCAATATACTAAGTACTGCACTAGTGGCTTGTAATAAAGAATGCGTCAGAAGAGCAGCACTTTATGGTGGACAGCAAATTGCAAGGAGCATCTGTAGGTCTTGACCCTTATATGAGATCTGTCTCAGTGTAACCTTGAGCAAGTCTCGTAACCTCTTAAAGCCTCTGCTTTTCAAATAAACAGAGAACCCAGTGCTGCATAACAATAGCAG
>NW_012103332.1:3045113-3047479 GCF_000951045.1 Mandrillus leucophaeus | reverse complement strand
GGCCGAGTTATATTTTTATTATTAATATCGCCTTGAGGAGGTTATGGCATTTGCCCACTGTCACAAGTTCAAGGACTCTGAACTTGAACTCAGATCTTCCTGACTACCAAGCCCATGCTTTTGGATCTCCATCTCATGCTTCTCTACTTAGGCTGGCCATGTGCCCAGGTTTGTGTGGGAAAGTGCCAGCCCTGGCTGATCACCATTTGATATAGTTTGAATATATGTCCATGCCAAATCTCATGTTGAATTGTAATCCTCAGTTTTGGAAGTGGGGCCTGGTGGGAGGTGTTTGGGTCATGGGACAGATCCCCAACGGCTTGGTACTGTCCTTGTGATAGTGAGTGAATTCTCATGAGACCAGGTTGTTTAAGTGTGTGGCACCTCCCCTCCCTCCCCACTCTCTCTCTTTCTCCTGCTTTCACCATGTGATGTGCCCCCTCCCTCTCCGACCTTCAGCCATGTGTAGGAAAAGCTCCCCGAGGCCTCCCCAGAAGCCAAGGAGAGGCTGGTGCCATGCTTGTACAGCCTGCAGAACCATAAGCCAATAAAACCTCTTTTCTTTGTGAATTACTAAGCCTCAAGTATTCCTTTATAGCATTGTGAGAATGGCCTAACACACTTTTCCCACTGATCTTTTCACTTTGCGACTTGTGTTCCCTCTCCATTAGAGGCGGCCATCAAGTAGGTTCTGTTCCCCTTCCATCTTTACTATATCCCAGAAAGAGTACAGAATCAGGTGGCCACAAGGAAGCTGAAGGGGAGACTGATCACTGTACTTTATTAAAGGAATCTGAGTGATATGGTGTGTTATGGAGAGTCAGGTAGCTTTGAAATGAACACATCCAAATTTATTTGCCAAACTGAGATTGGAAGAGCTAAAGTGGTAATAATGATGATGACGTTAATAATATTAATAATATGATAATAATGATAATAAAAACAATAAACACAACAATCATAGGAGTAAGTATAGTTTTCTAGCCTTAATAATTTAAACAATTAAGTGTTCATTCATTAGCAAATCCTTAATGCACAGTTACTGTTCATCAGAGAAACTGAGTGGCTTTGTGTACCATTCTTTTATGTGAATATCCTAATCTCTGAACTACTTTCTTCCCTCTTATCTGTAAAATGGGAATAATAACCTCCACCTAATAGAGAGTGATGTGGCTACTATTCAAAGAAAAAACAATTATTGAAGGAACCATCCCCTAGCTAAGCAAATGTTTGCCTCTCACTCCTTTAATTCAAGTACCATGGCATAGTTATTCATAAAAGTCAGTGTGTTTATGCATTCTTTCACTCAACAAATATTTATAATAGGCATAATATATGTCCAGTACTTTTCCAGGGATATGAATATGGGGCCGAAGAAAACAAAGAAAATTCTTGCTTTCAAATTATTCATATTCTAGTGGGAGAATACAGGCAAAATACATAGTTAATGTAATACAACAAGAAAAGGCAGTGAAAACAAATTTACAAAGGTGAGAGGATGAATAGCAATGGAGGGGATGGTGCCACTTTAAACAGGATGATCAGGGAAGGATTTCTTCTGGGGTTGACACTGGAGCAAACAGGTGAAGCTGGTGACAGCGCAGACTATGCAGGTGCAGAGTCAGAGTTTCACGTGGGGAGAGGAGTGTGTGCACATGGGCTGCGGTGGGAGTGGGGACCAAGGAACAGCAGGAGGACCTGTGTTGCTAGGAGAAGAAAGGCAGCAAGAGAAGTCAGAGGCAGAGTCATCAGGGCTGTGGACCATGGCAAGGGGTTGGTGATTTATTGGGATCCTATTCCCAGTGTGATGGAAACTGTTGGCGTGTTCCGTTGAAGGTCGGTTAATAAAGATCATTAAATCAGAGCTAGCATTTGGGTGAATACTGGATGTTAAGCAGCATGAATATAAACCTTGTACCAAAAGTTACTTGCTGAAGCAAACCAGACTGGTCTTGATCAGGTCCAGAGACCATGACAGCACAGTGGAAGATTCCACTTCCAAGGGAGTACCTTCAAAATGGGTTTCTATGTGGCAGATAGGAGGCCCCAGCTTGCAGACCTATCCAAGATCCATGATGGGACATGAGGCATTATGTGATCAGTGCAAATGAATCCTGTGGAGATTTCTTTCCAGCCAGTTGCCTTGAATGAGAGGACCTCAAACTCAATTGAATGCCCTGGGCCAGGCTAGGGCTTCATAGACACAATTTCATTCAGATCTCACAATAGCCCTGTGGGGTGGAATTTCCAATTCACACTTTGCCTGCAAGGAGTCTGAGATGGGAGATGGTAAGTGATTTGCCACGTTCACAGCTAGAAAGCATTGCTTCCGAGACATGGAAGCCCACCTTCTCCCTACACAGCCC
>NW_012103332.1:3042718-3043808 GCF_000951045.1 Mandrillus leucophaeus | reverse complement strand
GTAGCTTATTGCATGTAAAATACCCAACACAATGCCTGGCATACAGTAGGTTCACCAAAAAATGTGCATTCCTTTCTTCCTCCCCCTAGTTATTGTCTTTCCCCATGGAAGTCATGAAAGCCATATCAAGCCTTTCTTAGTTCTCTAACCAATTCCACACCTCAGGGAAAAAAAAAAAAAAAAAAAAAAGGTTGACATTAACCTCATGTTTCATTTCTTAGACTGGTGTAGCAAACTATCACAAACTCAGGGACTGAAAAGAGTGGAAATGTTTTGTTTGACAGTTCTGGATGCCAGACGTTTGAAATCAAGGAGTCGTTAGGGTTGGTTTCTTCTGGAGGCGGCAAGGGAGAATCTGTTCCATGCCTCACTCCTAGCTTCCGGTGGCTGTGAGCAGTCTTGGCATTCTCTGGCTTGTCAATGTATCACTACAATCTCCACCTCCCTCACCTGACCTTCTCCTCTGTGTCTATATGTCTGTGTCTCAAATGCCCTCTCCTTTCTTTCATAAAGATACCAGCTACTGGATTTAGAGGCTATCCTAAATCCAGGACAACCTAATCCTGAGATTTTGAAATTAATCCCATCTACAAAAACACTATTTCCTTTTTTTCTTCTTCTTTTTTTTTTCTTTTTCAGATAGAGTCTCACCCTCTGTCGCCCAGGCTGGAGTGCAGTGGCACAATCTTGGCCCACTCCAACATCTGCCTCCCGGGTTCAAGCGATTCTTCTGCCTCAGCCTCCCAAGTAGCTGGGACTACAAGTGTACACCACCATGCCCGGCTAACTTTTGTATTTTTAGTAGAGACAGCGTTTCACCATAGTGTCCAGGCTGGTCTCGAACTCCTGACCTCGTCATCTGCTCACCTCTGCCTCCCAAAGTGTTGGGATTACAGGCATGAGCCACCGTGCCTGGCCCCAAAACACTATTTCTAAGTAAGTTTACATTTACAGGTACCAGGGGTTAGGACTTAGACATATCTTTTTGGGGAAGGGACACAATACAAGCTACTAAAGAGAGAAAACAACTTGTGTCTCTTGGGGACCCTCTGATTTCTCATACCTAGTACAGTGCTTGTAACCTACTAAG
>NW_012103332.1:3035785-3038318 GCF_000951045.1 Mandrillus leucophaeus | reverse complement strand
AGGAAGCTGAAGGGGAGACTGATCACTGTACTTTATTAAAGGAATCTGAGTGATATGGTGTGTTATGGAGAGTCAGGTAGCTTTGAAATGAACACATCCAAATTTATTTGCCAAACTGAGATTGGAAGAGCTAAAGTGGTAATAATGATGATGACGTTAATAATATTAATAATATGATAATAATGATAATAAAAACAATAAACACAACAATCATAGGAGTAAGTATAGTTTTCTAGCCTTAATAATTTAAACAATTAAGTGTTCATTCATTAGCAAATCCTTAATGCACAGTTACTGTTCATCAGAGAAACTGAGTGGCTTTGTGTAACATTCTTTTATGTGAATATCCTAATCTCTGAACTACTTTCTTCCCTCTTATCTGTAAAATGGGAATAATAACCTCCACCTAATAGAGAGTGATGTGGCTACTATTCAAAGAAAAAACAATTATTGAAGGAACCATCCCCTAGCTAAGCAAATGTTTGCCTCTCACTCCTTTAATTCAAGTACCATGGCATAGTTATTCATAAAAGTCAGTGTGTTTATGCATTCTTTCACTCAACAAATATTTATAATATGCATAATATATGTCAAGTACTTTTCCAGGGATATGAATATGGGGCCGAAGAAAACAAAGAAAATTCTTGCTTTCAAAGTATTCATATTCTAGTGGGAGAATACAGGCAAAATACATAGTTAATGTAATACAACAAGAAAAGGCAGTGAAAACAAATTTACAAAGGTGAGAGGATGAATAGCAATGGAGGGGATGGTGCCACTTTAAACAGGATGATTAGGGAAGGCTTTCTTCTGGGGTTGACACTAGAGCAAACAGGTGAAGCTGGTGACAGCGCAGACTATGCAGGTGCAGAGACAGAGTTTCACGTGGGGAGAGGAGTGTGTGCACATCGGCTGCGGTGGGAGTGGGGACCAAGGAACATCAGGAGGACCTCTGTTGCTAGGAGAAGGAAGGCAGCAAGAGAAGTCAGAGGCAGAGTCATCAGGGCTGTGGACCATGGCAAGGGGTTGGTGATTTATTGGGATCCTATTCCCAGTGTGATGGAAACTGTTGGCGTGTTCCGTTGAAGGTCGGTTAATAAAGATCATTAAATCAGAGCTAGCATTTGGGTGAATACTGGATGTTAAGCAGCATGAATATAAACCTTGTACCAAAAGTTACTTGCTGAAGCAAACCAGACTGGTCTTGATCAGGTCAAGAGACCATGACAGCACAGTGGAAGATTCCACTTCCAAGGGAGTACCTTCAAAATGGGTTTCTATGTGGCAGATAGGAGGCCCCAGCTTTCAGACCTATCCAAGATCCATGATGGGACATGAGGCATTATGTGATCAGTGCAAATGAATCCTGTGGAGATTTCTTTCCAGCCAGTTGCCTTGAATGAGAGGACCTCAAACTCAATTGAATGCCCTGGGCCAGGCTAGGGCTTCATAGACACAATTTCATTCAGATCTCACAATAGCCCTGTGGGGTGGAATTTCCAATTCACACTTTGCCTGCAAGGAGTCTGAGATGGGAGATGGTAAGTGATTTGCCACGTTCACAGCTAGAAAGCATTGCTTCCGAGACATGGAAGCCCACCTTCTCCCTACACAGCCCTTGTGTGTTTGTGAGCCTGTAGACACTTCCTGTTTGTCCCTTTCATCGTGCAGCAATAAAACCTGCCAAAGGATGACTTAATGCCAGTAATAACCACCTCCCCACTGCAGGGGCCTCTGCAGTTTACCCAGCTCCTTCACACTCATTTTCTTCTGCCCTCTGCGAGCCAGTTCGCACCCTCCCTGTGTTTTATTTTCACAGGCATGGCAGGTACAGGATGTGATAAATACTCTGAACAAGGAAACATTTAGCCTAAGCCAACAATTATCGGCAGCATCTATGACGAATGACTTAATATAACCCTGAAAAGCACAATGTGATGACTAATTTGTGGTTAAAGGTAGTTGGAAATTTACTTCGTAAAAAATTACATGGAAGTAATGTGAAGTAACCCGATTAACTTTGAAAGAGAGAACAAAAAAAGAAAAGGTGGGGGGGAGCAAAAAAATACACACATAATGATTTACTCCTCTTTGCAGAGGTAGCAATAAAGATAAGAATTACAATCCCAAGAGCAGTTTGAGAGGGAGTGAACATGTTTCATTTTGCATACTGGATGCGGAACACGGATCAGAGCAGGAAATGTTTAAGTAAGAAAGCTCTGGGGCTCCATGGACTTAAGCAGACCATTTGTTTTAGATGGGAAAGGAATCTTTGGCTATCTAGTCTCTACAGTTACCTGATGAAGAAACTGAGGCATACATACAGGATCTTATTTGGGGTCCATTGAGTCAGGGCCTTCTCCTCGGCAGGGAGGAAAACACAGCATGTTTCCAGAGAAGGATGCAAACTCGGAGGTCCTGCTGGCCTGAGCTTACTGGCTTCCTCTGGGCGACTTGGGACAAATCACCTAACCTCTTTGAGACTGAAATGTTTTATAAGAAGACCATTGTAATCCCAGCACTGTGGGAGGCC
>NW_012103332.1:3024195-3034500 GCF_000951045.1 Mandrillus leucophaeus | reverse complement strand
GACACAATACAAGCTACTAAAGAGAGAAAACAACTTGTGTCTCTTGGGGACCCTCTGATTTCTCATACCTAGTACAGTGCTTGTAACCTACTAAGTTTTCATTAAATGTATGTGGAATACATGAACACTGTCACTTTAAGACTTCCCCTCTGTGATCCCACATTCTTGCCAGATGGCCCCTCCAACCCTGAGAGCTGCAGCTTTCCCAACCACCTGATCATCCCACTGTCTGTACTATCATTGAAGCTCCACAGGAAGTCAGGCCCCTGGAAGGCACAGCTCAGCAGGACTGTGTGACTGTCCCCAGACAAGCTGCATGGCAAGGTGCCTACATGCTGTTCAGAAAAGCAGAGCAGGCCTTGTTTCTGCTGAGCTCCATGGTGACAAATGTCAGTGACAATGCTGTCTGCTTAGGTGACCTTCCTTCCCACAGGGACATTGGACATAGTACATTCATGATTACTAATGCCTCTGCCTCTCTACACCTTAACTTTGCTTATGAGTGTTCTTACTCTCCTGAATCTTTTTCTCCCTCCCTTTCCTATGGTGTCTTTATCCCAACTATCAAATTCTTCCCACTCTAAATATCTTCCTTAACAATAACTCCCCAAATAACCCAATCTACTTTCTAGCTGAATATATACTTTCCTAAAGTTCCAATTTATTCTTTAAAAGATTTAACACAATAGTAAATAATGACGGGTTTAATTACTTGTATAATGCTCGGCTTCCTGAACTATCTATAAGTCACATGAGGCAGATCTTTGTCCATTGTATAAATAGAATGCATCTCCAATGCCTGGAGCTAGAAGATGCTGAACGTGTGGAATCGACCACTTGAATCTGCATGCCACACTTTTTGTCTTAGCCTTTAGTCTTCTCATTCACTCTTTAACTTTCCAATTCCCCCTTCACTCACTGTAAAGTATGTTCATGATCTACATTATTGTACACAACAAACTTGGTTTCCCAATATCCAGTTCATCATTAAGTCCTATTCATGGAACTATCAAATAGCCATTGGCTTCATCTTTCCACACTAGTAGATGGATTCCTCCCTGTATTTGTTTGCTACAGCTGCCATAACAAAGAGAAGTGGCTTTAACAACGTAACGTGGCCCTAACAAAGATGGTGGCTTTAACAACATAACTTGTTTTCTGGAGGCTAGAAGTCTGAGGTCAAGGTGTAGGCAGGTTTGCTTTCTTCTGAGGCCCTTCTCCTTGGCTTCTAGATAAATGTATTCTCTCTGTGTCTTTATAATGTCTTCCATCTGTGTATATCCATGTCCTAATCTGATCTTCTCACAAGGAAACCAGCCATATTAGATTAGGGAGCACACTAATGACCTCATTTTAACTTAATTACCTCTTTAGAGCCACTATCTCCAAATACAGTCACATTCTGTAGTACTGGAGGCTAGGACTCAAGATACAAATCCTGGTGGGTGACAAATTCATCCCTTCAGACTTCAGTTCAAACAGTACTTCCTTGGAGAGGTTTGCACTGATATTTCAAATGAGGTCAGACTTCCCCATTACAGCCTCTTATAGCAGCCTACACTGTAAATTCATGGCATTTACCATAGTGGTAATTTCATATGTGTGTGTACAAATATCTAGTAGTGTATCCCACTACTAGATTATAAACTTCATGAGGGCAATGGTTGTGTCTGGTTTTTCTTGCCATTAATAGGTCCAGTGCCCAACATTATCACTTCTTACCATTCACTCTTTATTATCTTCATCTTTTCAGTTTCTAGGATACCACAGTTCCTTTTTTTCTCTTTCTACTCCTCGAGACTGTTCTGGATTCTTCACTCTCCTCCTGCTTTTGACCTACCTCTTGGATATTGTTTCTTTGAGATTCTATCTTGATCACTTTCTCTTCTTGCTCAATGAGCTCTATCTGGGAAATTGTCAACACTCTCAAGGCTTTAGTAAATATCCTGTTCTCTCATGACTTCCAAATTTCTTTTTCTAGTGTGGTTCTGCCTTCATTGATTCATTCTTGTATTCCCTACTACCTACAAGTTATTTTAACTTTACCCATGCCTCAAAAACATGTTCAACAAAGCAATTACATTTACCTTTAAATCTACTCTACCTCTATTTCTTAGTTTACTGAATGGCATCAATGTACACCCAGTTGCTCCAACAATAATATATAGTACAGGATCCCATTACAAATGTAACAGATAAGAAAATAAAGATTATCCAATCCAATTTCTCTCTAATATCTCAAACCCAACTCTGTTGACTCCTGTGTATTCCTTGGTTCATTTCTTAAATCAGACACTTACTATTTCTCTGTAGCCACAAGAATATGTAACTAATAAAAATCCAAATCACTCTTCTGCCTAAAACCTTCTCTTGGGACCCCATCCCAACAGGATACACATCTGTCTATTTAGCCTGACTCACAGAACCCTACATGAGCTGAAACACACTTATCTCTTTACACTAATTTCTTACTAACTTTCCTATTTTTCTGCATATCCTGTTGTTTGGCTAGCCTAATTTCTCATCTGCCTTTGAAAAGGCCAGACTTCTCCACATTCCTGTATATACCTCTCGGGCCCCACTTTAGAAGTGTGGATTTGCGGAGGAAGCCACTAGCCGTCACTCGTCTTGAGAATAGTCTCAGCTGCAGAAAACTGCCTTGCCCAAGGTCACACCTCCTTCCATGGACAGCCTGCATTCATTGCTGATCAACAATTCTAATGGGCCTTTTCAGCACCAGAGCTCCCTTTAGTATTGGCTAAAGACTTTCATGGGGCTGTATTGCTGCTCACTTTCTCCCTCTGCATATTCCTACTTCTCTACTTCCCCCCACAGGTGTGGATCCCAAGGGAACTCCTGGATAAAACTTCTACTCTCTAATCTCCATCTCAAAGTCAGCTTCCTTGGGAACAAATCTGTGACAATGGATATTTGCAGATGTGCCCTCTGCTTGAATAGCACTTCTGATCTATCTTTTCCTGCCCAAATTCTTTGCATTCGTCACATCCTAAGTCATATATCACGTAGGTACTGCTGACAAAGTGAGTCTCATTCTATTCTCTCCCACTACAGCACGTTTCACTTTTCCCTGATTCCAATACATATTACACTGCATTATAATTATTACTCAGATATTTTCATTTTCTTCTCTAGTAATTTTATACTCTTCAAGAATGTGGTATTAATTATCCATTGCCATGTAAAGAATTGCCACAATCTTGTTGGCTTAATACAAATAACACTATTTAATATTCTTTTGCAGCTCTGCAGCTCAGATATTTGGGGGAGCTTAACTAGCCTTTTTGCTTGGGGTCTCCAAAGACTTAAATCAAGATGTCAGTCAGCCTGGCTCTTCACTAGAGGTTTTGGGAAGAATCCACTTCCAACTCATGTAAGTTGTTGGCATAATCTAGTTCCTTTTGGTTGTAGGACTGATTTCCCTATTTCCTCACAGCTATCAGTGGAAGTCAGTCTTGGGTCCTAAAAGCTGTCTGCTCTCCTTCTCACATGGCTTCCTCCAGCTTCAAAGCAAACAATAGTGCATCTGCCCCTTCTTGTGCTTTGAAACTCTCTGGCTCCCATTTTTGTCTCCTTTTTCTTCACCAGTCAGAGAAAATTCTTTGCTTTTTAGGTCTCATGTGATTGGATCAGGTCCAGATCAGGCCCACTAAGATATTATCTATTTTATAATGTCAGCTGTGTCATACAACACCATCACGGGTATGGTATTTCACATTCACAGTCATCACTTCTAGGAAGTAGAGCATGGATTCCTGGTGGAAGTTCTTACGACCGCCTACTGCAGATAGAAAGAGCATCTTATTCACAGAGTATGTTCGTCAGTGCTCAGCAGAGCTTCTTATATAAAAAATATTGATGCTCATGTCCACTCTTAGGTTTAACTGACTTCAGTTTCCACGAATATGACACTATTAACTCTCTGGTCTTAGTTGCATGCATAGGCAAAAAGCAAAACAAAACAAAGCAAATAAGCCACAACAAAAAGCACCTCAAATTGCAAATAAGGAAATAAAATAACAGTAAGGAAGCAGAAACTAGACTGAAGGGCTCTTGTGATGAGCATTGACCTACAGGAGAAAAGATAAAAAATAAAAGGGAATTGTCATGAAAAGAAAGAAAACTCTGTTGAATAATCTAAGTGCAGTTTTTCAGTTTTGCATATTTTATAGTTGAGTCTATCAATCTCCAAGGCCAAAAAGTGACCAAAGTTGTTTTACTATTAAAATGCCTTGATAAGATTAATTTTAAACAGCAGTCTGGTTTGGAGCAGCAGAAATGCAATGCTCACTAGTTTGCCCCTAGAGTGTACTGTGATGAGCTGGCACTTTTGATTTGGGGATGGAGTCATTCACGTGATTCTATTTATGTATTTGTTTATGTAAATCATTGCAGTGTTTTCAGGATTGCTTTCTCTCTACATATATGCCAATGACTCTAATACTTTTTGGTAATTACAGCTTCCTCCCTTTCTCCTGCTGATTGCAGCCATTGCTTCCCTTTGTGCTTAGATGCACAAAGTGATGACAAAGGTGGACAATTGTTTCTGGCTACAGCTCACCGAATAAAACTCTTCCAATTGATTCAGAGCGCTGATGTCAAGCAAGAACCTATACTTCTTGACACTGCATTTTTTCCCAGTGAATAATAAATTACTGTGCTTCCACCAATAGATTCTTTCCCTCTGCCTTTCTCTTTTTCTCTACCATTAGTCATGCTGGTAGAGCTCACCGCCTGCCATTTGGCATGCCTCTGCAAATGCTCTTACCCATGTAGAGGTGGGTTTGGTTTCACTGAGGTTGGGGACATTGCTGTGCTTACTTGGGTCTGAAACCCACCAGCTGTAATCTTTTTAAAAGTATTTTTTGACTGTTCATACTTATTACAATCTGTTTTATTCTTGGTGCAAATTTTTCAAACATTTCTATTATTACATTTTTGAACTTCAGGTAACAGAAATATGCTTCAGAATGAAAGATACAAGTAGAAAATATACAGTGGGTAACCTTGAAGGCAGAACTAGTGTTAGCTAATTGACTTGTGTATGATTCATATACCATAGCTCCTTTAAATAGCCCAAGAAATATAATAGTGAAAAGTATGCCTTGTGCTCTTTAAATAGGTGGAAAAGTTAGACTAAGAAAACAGAAGCAACTTGCCTAGGTTGCTAACCCACTAAGTGAAAGATCCTAGACTCAAAATAATGAGTGTCTGATTGTAATGCCCTCAACATTTTCCCGTTTATGTTTCAACTTCCTACTTGATTATGCTATTTTATTTCATCTATGTATTCAACATTCAAAGAATCCCTACTATGACCCCGACACTGTACTGGCAGCAAAGTATTCACACAGGCAAAGACACAGTACTGTCCCACAGATGCTCATAGACTACCATAATCAATGTCCATGCAAATAAATAATTATGATGCAACTTCTTCAAAGTATTGTAATAAAAATAGTTTCGATGTAGGTCTATCTAGAGCTACCCTTCCAATGCAGTAGCCACTACTCCTGTGTGGTTATTTACATTTCAATTTGAAAAAATTGAAAGTATTTCATAAATAAATGTAAGAATTCACCTCCTCAGTTGCAGTAACCACATTTCAAGGGTTTGATATTCACATATGGTTTGTGGCTACTGGATTGGACAACACAGAACATTTCTATCACTGCATAAAGTTCTTTTGTACAATGCTAGTCCAGATGCTGAGTTAGAAAAAACCTTACAGAAAGTAGCTCTTGAGCTGAGACTTGAAGACTAAATTAGAGTTTCCAGGCAAACCAGCAGAGCCAGGAGATTCCAGGCTGAGAAAAGAAAATGTGCCAAGGCAAGGAGATAGCACAAGAAGGTACAGATTGTCCAGAAAGATGCAAACAAATCAGATCAATTTAAAATTTTTGAAGGGTGAGCTGGCATAGGCAGCACAACATGGATTGACTGGAAGATGGGGGACTCTTCACTAATAACTTCCTAGGTCACTGTATGGGATATGTATGTTATAGGATGGAGTGCAGATTTTCTCTTATAGACCAATAGTTTTCCAGCCTTTTTAGTTATATAACCTTTTGTTTTACTTATCTAATAATATATCATTAGGAACTTCTATACAACAGGCAGATACAAATAGAAATGCTCAGTTCAAACAGGGCAGAAATCTTTCCACTCAGAAACTTGTGGGCCTCGGAGACACCCTCATTCCACCCTAGTGCTCTGAAAAGCTAGTGGGGACTCTAGAGCCACTGGAGAATTTTGACCATGAGGCAGGTGATCTGAAGCTGTGTATTTGGAAGCTCATTCTGCTCCAATGTGACAGACTGATGGGTGGAGATAGGACAGAAGTAGGGATGGATGAGTACAAAAGCAGGAAATAGATGAAGAAAAAGATAGTTAAGTATTGTTTTTAAATAGGGGGAGAAAGAACAATGTAAGGATCTGAAAGAATCTGGAATACAAGGCAAAGAACAAACATTCACTAGCAGGCTTCTTTTTTTTTTTTTTCATGGGCAATTTGGCAGCTGTTGGTATCATTTTTTACGATGTGGGATTCTAGAGGGACATTTTACTTATTGGATGATTGGTTTAAATTCTCTATTCTTCAAAAAATAGCAGGGCAGGGAGGGTGATGGTTTACATTTAGGCCTTGAGTTACTGCTCTGTCATTCTGTCAAAGCCTGAGGGAATATCAAAAAAGCCCTTCTTTTCACTTCAATGAATAATGTATGTCGTATTTCTTTATTCTTCCCCATAGCAAACACCAATCAGAAACATCAGAAACAAACAGACCACAGAAAACCAGAGTCAAAACCGGCATTTTGTCAACTGATTAGATAGCAGTTAGTTTAATGCTAACATTAATCAAGGTCTGATTGCTCCATTGTGAGGAGCAAGGACTTTGTGCAAAGATTAATACATAAGATCTGTTTCAGAATATCTCTGCAGAAACTCCCATGCAGTAATTAAGAAGAACACAAAATGAAGGTTATTGATCCGTTATGTTATTGAGAAACAACATAATTGATATGTTAAATCTTAATTGTTCATTCCAAAGTAAAAGAGACAGTTCTCACAGATCATTAGTAACAAGGTTTCTTTTTTTTTTCTGTTGTTTTTATCATTTAAAACAAAATATTGAGTTAATATGTTACCCTACTTCAAATAAGCATCGTTTTAATTGTCAAGAAATCTTCATTTGTAAGTATTTAAAATTATCATTCTTTGGACAAATCTGAGGCAATAGAATTCAGACTTTGGAGTCAGACAGATTCTACTCATCTGGCTTTGGGGAATCAAGTATGTCATTCAACCTGTCTGGGCCTCAGAAATCTCTTTTATAAAGTGGCAGTGATAATGGCCACCTCACCAATTTGTTAGAGGGATTCAGGGAGAAAGTCAGTGTCTCAGAGCCAGTCTAGCACACTGCCTAGCAGCAAAGACAATGGATCAAAACTGCTGTCTTTCAAACCCAGCTTTGCCACTGATTAGCTATGCAATCTTAGAAACATTACTTAACCTCTCTGTGTGCCAATGTCCACATCTCTAAAGAGGAATAATAGTAATAGGCATTTCTGACAGTGTTCTTGTGAGGATTAAATAAATGAAGTGTTTGGAAGGTGGTCATGAAAATTATGAACACTAGATAACTGTTCATGTATTGCTATTATTTGAAAGTGTTTAGGAACATAGCTGATTCTTAATAGATATCAATTGCAGCATTTCCCCCTTTACAGCTGGATGGTCAATGATTTAAACCAGAGCCCTTGCCTTTTTTTGTATATATGTGGAAATGAACAGGAAAGGAGACAAATTAAAGCAAGGTCTCTTGTCTGTTTGCCTTGTGCAATGGTGTAATCTCAGCTCACTGCAACCTCCGCCTCCCAGGTTCAAGCAATTCTCCTGCCTCAGCCTCCTAAGTAGCTGGGATTACAGGCAGCTGCCACCATGCCCGGCTAATTTTTGTATTTTTAGTAGAGATGGCATTTCACCATGTTGGCCAGGCTGGTCTTGAACTCCTGACCTCAGGTGATCCACCCACCTCAGCCTCCCAAAGTGCTGGGATTACAGGTGTGAGCCATGGCACCTGGTCTACCTTGTTCATTTTACATGGAGCTTCCAGGAAGCATCGTTTTGCCTAATTTCTTAATGTGAAAAGATAACATAGGAAATATGAAGAAAGCTGAATGGAGAAAGACAAAGATAAATAATTCATAAATAAAGACTCAAGGAGAAATAGATTGCTCTAATCAGGAAACAGATTCCAATTCATATCTTGACAAAAATTTGAGGACAACTTGCCTTCAAAAAATCAGAATAGGATGTTGGAAAAAAGAAACTGTAAGATAACAAGACATCTTGGGGGTTAAAAAATACTACATGTAAAATTAAAGGGAAAAAATACATGGGCTAAAGGTAAAGTCAAAGAAATTGCACAGAACTTAGATACAAAAAGATAGAGAAGAATGTAAGAGAAGAGACAAATCCAGTGGTCCCAACATTGAATAAAAGGAATCCTGGATAAGAGTAATAGGGACAAGGCAGGGAAGGATATTGCCAAAGATATAATACAAGAAAAGTGTCTAGAACTGAAGAAAATGGAAATCTTCAAATGGAAAATGTCCCAACCACAAGATACAGCCATACTTCTACTAGAATAGTTAATATTTAAAAATAAATATGGAAAAATGGAAAATACTAACTGCTGATGAATATTCAGACAAACTTATACTTTCATGCACTGCAAGTGGAAATATGAAACAGTATAGCCTCTTTGGAAAAAGTAATTGTCAATACCTTATAAACATAAACAAGCAATTACCAGATGACCCTAGAGTCTCACTCCTAGTTATTTGCTCAAGAGAAGTCAAAATATCTGGCCACACAAACACCTGTAAATAAAAGTTTATAGCATCTTTATATGATATCAAGAAGCAACTGAAAGGACTATCAAATCATCAGCTGGTGATTGGATAAACAAATTTGGGTACATACCAACAATGGAATACTACACTAATAATAAGAAACAAGCCATTGATATATTCAACAACATGAATAAATCTCAAAAGTATTATGTGACAGACGTTAGACACCAAGGTCTATATACCGTTTGAGTCTATTTATGTGACGTTCTGGCAAAGACAAAATAAAGAGATGGAAATAAGGTCAGTGGTTGTCAGAAATTGGAGATGAGGAGTTGAGATCAATTAAGAAGGAGCAAGAGGGAACTACTGGTGTTGCTAGAAATATTCTGTTTCATCAGATGATGATGAATACATGATAGTATACCTTTGTGAAAACTCAAACTGTACTTCAAATGAGTAGATTCAATTATTTGTTAACCCTTCAGCAAATATGATGTCAGTAAAAAGGAAAAGGCCCACTACGTGCCAAACAAGATGAGTTTTTGAAAGCTCTCATTAGATACATCATTTAAAAAATTCAGGCCAGGTGCAGTGGCTTACGCCTATAATACCAGCACTTTGAGAGACTGAGGCGGGCGGATTACCTGAGGTCAGGAATTCGAGACCAGCCTGGCCAATATGTTGAAACCCTGTCTCTACTAGAAACACAAAAATTAGCTGGGCATGGTGGTGGATGCCTGTAATCCCAGCTACTCGGGAGGCTAGCACAGAAGAATTGCTTGAACCCAGGAGGCAGAGGTTGCAGTGAGCTGAGATGGCACCACTGCACTCCAGCCTGGGTGACAGGGCGAGACCCCATGTCAAAAAAAAAAAAAAATTAGAACACTAATGATCAAACAAAGGACCTATAGTCTTCTGGAGACGTCAGGATATCTTCAAATACATCAGGAACACTGGATGCCCGAAAACAACAGAAAGGATTTCTGAGATGTAAGGGAAAGACAGTTTCCAACCCAGAATTTTATACACAGCCAAATTGTCAGGGCAGATAAGAATGAAGTTTATTTCTCACATACACTGTCAGGAAGTTCCTTGAGAACGTACTCTAGCATACAAGAAAATAAAAACAAGAAAATATGACCACCAGAAAGTGGTAAAACCAACACAGGGCAGTAGAAATGGGAAGTCTAGAGAATATTGTTAACGAAGTCATTTTACAGGGCAAATAGTCTGTATTGGGTTAAAAGAATGAAAAGAATGATCACCCCCTAAAAAGGCATAAATCAGAGCAGATAGTAAGGTTGGAAATGTAGAAAGAAGGGGCATAAGTAGGCTGGGCGCAGTGGCTCTGGCCTGTAAACCCAGCACTTTGGGAGGCCGAGGTAGGCGGATCACTTGAGGTCAGGAGTTTGAGACCAGCCTGGCTAAC
>NW_012103332.1:2977785-3023948 GCF_000951045.1 Mandrillus leucophaeus | reverse complement strand
TCTCTCTCTCTCTCTCTCTCTCTCTCTCAGAAAGCACAATTTGCAAGAAAATTTTTTAAAAAAGAAAAGAAAACCTTGCAAGAAAACAAAACTGCCTAAGAAAATTGTGATCCATATTTGAAGCCATCATGAAATATTGGAAGAGAAACTCAGCAGGCTTCAGGAAGGACATTCCAGCGGGTTTCAAGCACACCTTCATGTCTGCATCTGAGCATAAGGTCGGGGGACAGGCAGGGTCAAAGAGGTTTCCCTTCATACTGGCAAACACAGAACGATGCTGACATCACTACATGCAAATCACACAGATTCGCTGAGAAAACTCACTGAAGTTGAAAATGAAACAGCAGCATTACATATTTGTGAAAAAAAATCAAATTTGAGCATTTGGTGTAAAGAATTGATCGGATGTGTAAGAGTTAATGTTTTCCTTTTATTATCAAAATGTAAACCCGGCACATAAAATTAACAAGTAATCGTGTGGAATTAAAACAGATTTGTTGGATGTGATATAAACTCTAAGCATAAACATTTACCTGTTTCCCCACTATCTTCCTCATTCAAGTGAAATTGTTAGCAGGAAGATATGCCAGGTTTATCTCTGGGACTGAACTATCAGGCTCCCCAGCCCTCCCTACCTCTGTATACAACACTGTACCTCTTAGTGTTACGGAGTTTGAGATGACTCTCTTAACAGGATCTTCATTTACTGATATTACTCGCTGACAGCTGGCTCTGATTCTGTGAATACATAATGTTCCTCTTAAAAAATCGCTAGCTGGGCTTCAAGATATTATATTATCCTACCAGAATAAATATTATTTTAAGATCAGAGGAAGGTTCTTGTTCTTTATTAAATTCCTTATTAAACATTTAGTGTTCATAAATTTGTTTAATATAGTTGCTGCCTCAGCATTCATTTTCAGGCCTGACGTAATTTATTTGAAACCCAGGCATGCCATGTCACCATGTAACCTCTGACCTAGTTATAATTTCCCCTCCCCTATGTGACTGATAGATTCTGCTTGTTCCTCATCCCAGTGATGCAAAACCCTGCATACCCACAGCTGCTGACTATGAGCAATCTAATTGTGAACCTCAGAGTCACGTAAATAAGTTCCTCCTTTCACACATATTCTCTTTAAACTAGCCAGTCCACAACCTCGTTGGAAAAGCCTAAGGGATAATGCCAATAGACCTTAATGGGGGCATAGTCCCACAGGTTGGGTCCTGTGCTGGTCCCCTGCTGATTGAGCTTTTCACCTTCTCTGAACTTCCCATCAGCACCCGTAACCCCTCTGGGACATGTACAAAATATATACTTTTTCTATTTCATGCATTTTGGCTTCACTTTCTCATTGTATCTCACCTGAAACATACACTCAAACCTAACATTTCCCCTATCATGGCTCACCTAGAGAGTTGCTATCTCGACTTGGGGTCACTCTCAAGAGAGAGCCGTCAAGACCAAACTCCAAAATATCATTACAACACTATTCTATCGGAAAGCAAAATTCTGATTGACTTAAGTAGCCTTGGTGGTCCATGGTAACTTTCCCGTACATCTGGATCAAATACATTATGTCCCTCAATCCACTTGAATAGTATGTATCCAAACATTCATCTCAGGTAAGAAAAATGGAGGTGAAATGTGCTGAAAGTTCCCCAGTTCACTTATACAGTGGTATATTAGTCATTCAGCAATGCCTTATCAAGCATCTAACGTGTCAGTCACAGTGCTACATAATGGAGACATGATAGTGAACAGCTCATTGTGTGATCAGATTTTGTTGACGAAAACTCATAGTTGGCTGCAAGACAAACACATTATAGGGCCAAATGGCAGATATTAGAAGGCAATTGGATGTTTAATTGAGAGAGAATGGAAATGTGTAAAATCAACATGACTTGATGCTTGGGGAGAGGAAGAAGGAGGTATCAAAGATGTCTCCCACATTTCTAAATTCTTATTTGGATGATGTTCTAAGGACAGCTTCTAATAACAATCATGTTGGGGTACTGAAAATAATTTTTTTTCAGGAAATCCCTGGAAAGCCTCTCATTAGGATGGGGAATTGCCACAGGCACTTGGCTTATCTCAAGAGTTTGCATGCTCGTAAATTCATTCAACTCCAAGACTCACTAATTACACCCTCATATTTTAAGCTTATTATGGAAGAAATTCAAACCACATGGGCGTCTGTCTACAAGCCAAAATTTGCTCAAGATAAGCCAATAGTAATAACTTAACTTCAGGCCTTGTGGCTCTTGAACATATTTAAACCTTGATGACTTAAGAGAGAAGGAGGCTAATAAATATCTCAGAGTTCTTTCCAGATGGAAAACAAAGATTTCCCTTTTCCTGATTTCCCCTTAAACTTGTCATTATTTGGCAGAAATGGTCAAAATAAATGCACCATGCTGCAAAGCAGCCAACACATAAGAGATCAGATAGCAGCAAGACGAATCCACTTGTCTAGGCAGACATATGCTCTGAGCACAGATGTTCAAGAAATGAAGGGTGTGCACTTGTGATAATGTATTGCATCATTTCTTTGACCCCAAGATAAAAGCAAACAAAAGAAGCAAAATGTGCCACTCATCAAGCTATAAAAATGAAACCTGCCACACGAGCTCTGATCTATCGCATGAATTCTCCTTACCAGAAAGATGGAGTATTTTCATCAGAATGCCAGCTATTCATTCCTTCTTCTGCCTACACATCTTTTTGAAAGAGGAATGTGGCCAGGGAATAGGAAAGAAAGGGTTTTAATTTAATTTAATTTAGCTAATCCATCAGACCACATTTACAGACCTATACCAACCTCCCTAAAGCCTGGGAAAGAGGGAACACCAACCAGCCTCTATTGCAACAACGTTGGATGTATCCCTTTACTTTCTGCTCATAGCAGCTCTACAGGGGTGCAGTTATCGTTCTTATATTCAGATGAAGGAGTTTACCAAGGTCATGTAACTTACCCAAAGACACATAGCTAGGATCAAAATCCAAATCTAACTCTGAAGTTCATATGGTCCTCTAATTCTCATTCATTCTCAGAAGTAGGTAGTCTATGAAATACAAAGCTGTATGGTTATAGTATATGTAAATAAACAATGTAAAATGATCCAATGTAGCTCACATTTAAATACTGGGTCAGGTAATGCTTTGCATAATACTATAGGGTTTCATAGGTGAAAACACAGGAATGTGAAGGGGGAGATGTACGTGTTTTGGTATCAGACCACAGTCTGTCACAGCTCTCACTCTTGCATGCTGTGCTACCCAGAGCAAATCTCATAAGCTCATAGCTGCAGGTTCCTTATCTAAAAGATGTAGTTTTCTCATCTCATAGAGTTTTTGTGAGGATTAAATGAGATGATGTGGTTAAATTACCTGACAATATGTCTGGTACACAGTATCTGTCCCCAAAATGCCAACTTCATGTTACTTCAAGTTAGAGACACTGTGCCATAGACAAATAAAAGAGAGATTCATTAACCAAGTTAACATTCGAATGGCAAGTTTAAAAAGTTCTCATGATGAATGTATTTATAAATCAATCTATAGGTATGTATATGTCATACATATTTGAGTTTTTGTATTTGTTAAAAAATAGTTCATTTTGAAACCTTGTGATAATTACATCTATCAGAGACCTACTCACCTAGTCCTCTGCTAGGGAAAAAAAAACGTAATTTCTTATTAATGTCACCAACACAATGGTTGAAGCACGCATGTACATTTGCAGCCGAACTCCCAGGAAGATGAGTGTAAATGCAGCAATTAGTAGCATGTTGCACTAGGCTTCAAAATCTTACCTGCCATTCTTATGAGCACAAGACCAATACTCAGACACAAGTTGTGCAGAGAAAAAGGTCATCTCTGGTTAAATAAAAATTAGTTTCCATTAAAAAGGTGAGAAACTGTAATTACAGAAAATTTACAATACGTAGGAAAAAGTACAAAATGATTCCCCAAAGATATTGCCTCTCTATAATGGTTGCTATGCAGAGATTGTTTCTATTATTATAATTTTATTAAATGGACCCTGCCATTTTACTCAGCGTTTTCCTTCAACATCACAAGGTAATTTTTAGCAGAATGGTTGAGTCTGTGAAGACAGACTGTGATATCCAGGCTTCTCTACTAACCAGCCCTGTGTCCATGAGCTGATCACTCAGCTTCTTTAAGCCTCAAGCCTTCTCATAGGAAGTGAGGATAATAACAGTAACTACCTAATTATAGGGTTGTGTGAGGATAACGTGAGATGATCCATGTAAAACTCTTAGAGTGCTGGGTAGAGAGTAAGAAATCAATAAGATTAGTATTATTTATAACTGGTAAGATGTTTTCAACTGAAAATGACCCAAAAAATTTCAATTGACTTCAGCAAATGGAAGCACATTTACTTTCAAAATGGTAGCCTAGACATAGACCTGACCAGAGGCTCAATCACTGGGGAAACTCTTGCTCTGATACAAGTTACGCACGTGGAGTGACAGGACAGCTGCAGGGATGCCAGTGCTAGCCCATTGTTTCACGGCTCCAAGGCGGCCTAGAGTGAGAACTTACTGCCCTCAGTGCCAGTTCACAAGTCCCAGGATTTTCATGATTGGATCGACCTGGGCCATTTACTTATCCAAAACAATGACTGTTGCTGAAGATATTTGCTGCTTTGATTGGCTGGTTGTGGTAGACTAAGTAATGACACCCCAAAGGTATGAATGTCCTATTCCCCAGAATCTGTTACCTTATGACAAAAGGGATTTTGCAGATATTATTATATTAGGGATTTTGAGATGGAACTATTACCCAATGTGACTACAAGGGTTCTTATAGCAGAAAAGCAAAAGAGTTAGAGGTCGCAGTACAAAAAGCACTGTGACAGTGGAATCTGAGATTGGAGTGATGTGGCCACAAACCCAGGGCTGCCAGAAGCTTGTGCAGGCTGGAAGTGGCAAGGAACATATTCTCCTTCCAGAGTCTCCAAAAGGAACTAGCCCTGCCTGCTGATGTTTCGATTTTAGTCTCATGAAAACCGCTTTGTACTTCTGACCTCCAGAACTGTAAATCACTAAACTTGTGTTAATTTGCCACAGCTGCAGCAAGAAAGCTAATACACCAGTCTGTGTCACAGTTTTCACCCACACTGCGCTCAGACTACATGATTGAAAATGAAGGAGACGTGAATGCCCAGGAGGAAAACAGAAATTCTGTTATTAGAAGAGAATGAATACTGGGGGCAAAAGTCCACAATGTTCAACCTATCAATATTGGTTTTGTTGCGGCTACTATTTTTTTTTTTTTGTAAATTCTGCATATACACCATTATGGTAGCTGAATGAATTCTTGAGTAGCTTTGCCATAGTGTGTTTACTTATTCTTCTGCACTTACACGTTGGATCCTTGAAAGGAGGTGTCTTTCTTTGTTTACCCTGGACATGCATGATGTGGGGATAATAACACAGTGCGGAGAGATCAGCATAGTAAGAGAGTGGTATGTGATTTTCCTATTGATCACTTCACAAAGAAGGTATATGCCAGTAGTAAAGAACTTGGTCTTACAAATGCAAAACAGTGAATTATGACATATTAAATGCTAAATTTTCCTCTTTCACTTGTTCATCTTGAGGACGTCACTTTTCCTCCTTTGACTCTTGAATTCATAGTCTATGAAGCAGCTGGAGTTGAACAAATGGAGTGAGCTCAAAGCTGTCTTGTAGCTCCATTATTATATGGAACTAGATTATAAGTGAAGCACATGGCCTACTTGGGGGCACAGGGAGATTTTGCGGAGGTGTGTTGAAGGGTTCTGGACTCAGGCATAATAAGACAATATTACAAAGAGAGATGATCAAGAGATCAGAAGGACTAAACCGCAGGGCCAGCGGCACTACCACCTAGTCTTCTCTTCTGTGTGATGTAGCAACAGTGGAATTGAATTCTTGGCCAGTATAGTAGAGGAAGTTTTCAGTGAGAAAATGGTCTGGAGAAAACTGTTATTTTTCTGGAGTAGTAGTGATAGTGGTATATTAAAATTGCAAACAGAATAGTCTCAGAGCTTTTCTGATCCAAATTCATTCTGATAGTCTCTTATAAAGGGGTTTTGATAATCTGACAAAAACTTCACAGGCGATTTTGATTATCCCCATTTCCCGAGGTCATGTGGCCCAGAGAGCCCCATCTCTGCCCGTTGAAAACCGGCGTCCAGCTTACATTTAACTTCCTTTGTGGTTCTCCATCTTGATTCTGAATATCATTCTCTGAACCAATTTTTCATATGTAGGGACCCGGTGGACAAGGGAGAAAGGAAAAGAATTACCCCTGTCACCCCACTTTTCATCTATGGCCTTTTTGGGGGCCAGAGCACAGGCAGAGCTCTGTGATTATCTATAATTAAGATCACTTTTCCATCCCTGAAGCAACCTCAGACTGAGCGGCTTAGGCTACAGAGGCTGTCCTAAACCTCAGAGGAAGAATTTCAACTTCTCCAGTAAAATACATCGAAGAGAGAAGTCAAATTCTGCAATTCAAACCTGCTGTCTCTCATAGTGAGATTCTGGCCACTACAAAATATGGCAAAATTCAGAAACTCAATTTTCTCTGACATCCCAGCATTAGGTCCTGACAGGACAAGCTGTTTAATTATCTGTCTGGCAAAGCGGGACAAACATTTTTGTTGAGTTAGTAATGGTCAGTGGTGGTAGATGCTTTATCTACAGAAATGTCTATCATCTAGTCCCATTTTGAGCTGTTGACCAGCTATTTTCTAGGCTGCTTTAAAAATAAAACCATCTTTATTTTTTGTGGTATTATTTTTACTATTTATTAACCAAACCAAGCATGCAAATCACTGGAGATTTAGTGATTCAGCAAATGATAATAGAACCCTAAATAACAAGAGTGATGGGGGCGCAGTAAATCTCTGCTTTATCTAAGACATTCACTTTTGAAACAAGAAATAATTTAAAAATTAGAAGACTGTGGCATGATTTTTACAAGAAAAGGAATAATTAGAAGAGCTATATTTATTACTCCATGTCAAGAATTATGCTACGTATTTCACATTCATTGTATTATTTAATCTTCACAACAAAACTTAGAACTATGTAGATTTTATGGAATTGGAAAAATGAAGGAAAAAAGCCAGAGTTCATTCAGTAAAATGATTTTTACTACCTATTCTAGTTTATACATGAAAAGTAGAAAGCCTCCCTCTGCCTTTTCTGGTACAACCATGACCTGTCTCTCGGTTTAAAGAATATTTGCATTCCCAAGCAAATATTCTAGGCCTCTTTCGTGCCAGAGTTGAGGAAATGATGGTGTCTAGAATAGAGACTTAGTCATAACCACAAATCACTGTCTACCCAGCCACATGCTTCTCTGGTACATTTGGATTGTGTGATTTTGGACTTATTTTTCCCCACTGACAGAAATCTACATCAAATTGACAAAAGCCAGTGGTATTGTTAAGACCATAACGCCAATGAATAAAGAACTTAGTGAAAGCATCTTGGGGCACTTGACAGCTGAATCACCCAACAGGAAATATGCAGAGCTCTGTTGGCTTTTAAAAAATTGGAACAAGGGGTTTAGAAATGGTGCCAGGATACCTACTCCATCTCTATCTTTCCTTGGTTGTTCGGTCTCTACATCATACTCTACGGTCTGGCTTACTCCATGTAGCAGAAAACTTGTCTTCCCATGCCTGGAGAAAAACTGATTCATAGGCATTCTGGTCTCAGGTTTAGAAATTGGCTCACCTTATGTTGGGTGCCCATCACCTAAAGTCAGAGAAATAGCTCTCTAAGATCGGGGTACCTTCAACACAAGCAACACAAATGAAGTAGAAAGAGAAAATGTTCCAGAATAGGGGGACTGCTGATCCAACAACACCTTTGACATACTGTGGGAGGGTGCTATGGAGGTTCACAGCCAAGAGGTGAGGGAGAAGCTTCTGTAAGTCGAATGCAAACATTCCAGTGCTGCATTTTCAAACTCCAAGTAGGTTATTGTCAAGACCTCCGAGCTTGCATGCATTCATTTATTCATTTCTTAGACATTTCCTGGTGCTGAAATAGAAGGAAAAACAATAATAAGATATGATTTCTATCCTCAGCATTTACTGCCTCCCTGGAGAAATAGACAACTATACTAATGATGTCAGCATTGTGAGCCCAGTGTATTAACGAAGGCTCATGAAGGGTGGTGTTTTTCATGCTGTATGTTGAGACCCACTGGCAGGTCATTAAATCAATTTACTGGGCTGCAGACAGCATGTTTTAAAGGAATAAAATAGGCCAGAATATATCAGGGTGCGTTGTACTGCAGTAAAGATACAAGAGTTTGGTAAAACAATTGTGTTCTGATTGCACAGGAGGCTCTGTATACGCGGGTTTGTGTACCAGGTCATGTTGTAAAAGGCGTTTCTGACTTCAGGTCATCATCAAAAATCTTCAAATGTCATCATTTGAGTAGTGTGAGTAGGAGCACAGAGGAGAGACATCTAGATGAGATTAGTAGGAGGTAGGAGAGGAAATGTTTTCAAAGAAGAGAGCTCTCATGCTGAAACTTGGGCAGTCATTCCAAGAGAAAGAACAGCTTGTGAAAAAGGCCCCAAGGAGTGAGAAAGGAGGGAAGATTGATAAAGACCTGTGGCTGGAGAGTAGCAGAAGGAGCCTGCAATGGGTCAGGCATAGGGCTTGAGTCCCTCAGTCTGCCAATGCAGGAGGAAGGACTGATGCTGAAGAATAGGGAAGTGGGGCACATACTTATCATGAAAGGTAGAACATAATAAGGATAATTAGGATAAAATGCTATGCAGCTTTAGAGTAGTCCAAGAATACCTACCTTTCCTTAGAGAACCAGAGATAGCTTTATTGAGGAGGAAACATTTGTGAGTTATCTGCAAATACTGTGAGTTTGGCTCAGGGATCAACCATGTAGTGTTGGTGTGGCTGCTGTGGTGAGTCAGGTAAGGAGGAGAGGCAGACATTCCAATAAAGTTTTAGAACCAAAGAAAAGGGGGAGCTATCAAATTGGTACACAGCTACCCAAAGCAATTGTAGTGCTTCTTTAACGGAGTTCTAGGTACAATGTCAAATAAAGTTTAATTCACTATTTGACATTGTCCTACATGCACAGTGGAGGACCACATCCACAATTCGGCTGCCAGAACTTATATCCACCTACTTTCTCTGTGAATTCAGCCTAGTTGCCTAGTCTCTCTGTGCTGGGGCATCCATATGGCCACAAGTGGTATCTGTGGCAGCCAATGAAGTGTGCTGCTCAGATTTTCATTTAAGAACAAACTTGCCTTTTAGTTGCAAGCAGTGCCATTTGCAACCAGGCTTCAGCTGCAGAGTGTTTGGAGTCTACTGCAGAGTTCGAGCTGACACGAAGATTTGTCAGAAGCCCCAAATCAGTGACAGAGCACAGCAAGAGTGTTAGGGATTGGCCATGTTTATCCAAAGTGGGGCTCTGCAAAAATGCCACCTTTTTCCTTGGGTTGCCCAAAATCTTATCAGAGCCGTATCAAAATTGGAGGCTAACTCTACCAATCCTGCCTCCTGCAGACTCTTCTGTTTCAAGCTATCAGATCTGCTTTGTGGTCTGAAGCCTTTCCTCATGCAACTCCACTTCCTTCTCCTTTGTCTGTCACAGGCAAAATGTCCCAAGAAGCCTCTTGCCCTCCTAACAATGTCTGAGCATCTGCTTCCCTGAATGAACACAATACCTAAACGTTGGGCAGCCCCAGGTCTCAGTCCTTGAACTGCTACTCTTTCAACTGTCGTTTCCTGGATGAGTCAGCTCAGTTTCTAGGGTTTTTAATACCATTCTTACATTGAGCATTGCCAAATTTGTGTCTCCAGCCTAAGCAGTCAGCTGAACTCCAGACACATATATCCAACCCGTATTTACCACCTCCACTGGATATTTAATAGGAAACTCAGACCTAATGAGTCCAAGTCCAATCTCTTGTTCTTTTCTCCCAAATATGTCCTTCCTTCAATCTTAAGCATTTTAGTAAATAGCAACTCCATATTCCTGGTTGCTCAGGGCAAAAATTCTGGTGTCATCCTTGATTTCTCTTGTTCTCTCATAACCCACATCCAATCCATCAGCAAATCCTGTGAGCTCCACATAAAAATACATACTGAACCTGAGCAGTTCTCATTATCTCCACCAATAAAACACTGTTTCAAGCCACCATGCCCTCTTACCTGGGTTATTGTAATAGCCTCCTATTGAAACTTCTTAGTTCTTCCCTTTTCCCACTCAAGCTATCCTCTTTACAGAAGCCAGAATATCCTTTTAAAATGTAAACCAGATCATTTTCTGCACAAAATCTTCCAACAACATCTGTCACTCAAAATAAAGCCTTAATCCTCAAAATAGCCAACAAGGTCTTATATGATCTGGCCGCTTCTTCACAATTGCTTTTTGTTCACTCACTGATTTTAACTACACTGGTTTCATTGCTATTCCCTAACTACTCCAATATGCTCCTATGTCAGAATTTTGCACATGCTGCTGTCTTTGCCTACAATATTCTTCCCTAAGGTATCTGAATGGTTCTCCATCCTACCTCCTTCAGAATTCTGCTCACATGCACCCTATAAGTGAAGCCTTCTGCTGTGGTCTGAATATCTGCATCCCCCCAAAATGCCTATGCTGAAATCTAATCCCCAAAGTGATGGTATTAGGAGGTGGGAATTTTAAGAGGTGATTAGTAGGTCATGAGGGTGGAGCCCTCATGAATGAGATTAGTGCCCTTATAAAAGAGGCCCCAGAGAGCTGCTTTGTTCCTTCCACCATGTGAGGACAGTGACTATGCCACCATGTGGCAGTGAGAAGGCACTAGCTATGATCAGAAAGCGAGTCCCTCAGCAGACTTCGAATCTGCTGGCACCTTCATCTTGGAATCTCCAGCCTCCAGAACAGTGAGAAATAAATGTCTGTTGTGTGTAAGCCACATGGTTTATGGGTTATAATAGCCCAAACAGACTAAGACACTTTCCCTGAACTCTGTGCAATATTGCACTTCCTAGAACTCTTTTCCTCTTCTCTACTGACACTTGTTTATAACATTCTTAACATCTAATAAAAGTGGCATGTTCAGTTTTTCTCATTTCTCTCCTCTCCTCTACTAGAATGTAATTTCCAGTATAATTTATACTTATTTTATTCCCTATTGTATCCCTGATGCTGAGTTCAATGTCTTACACATGGTGTGAAGCCAGTAAATGTCAGGTCTATAAATTAATAAATTAGGATAATAAGAGTGCCAATCTGGTATAGGGGTCATGACTCTCAGATAGTTGATGCAAATTACTTAACACAGTGCCTGGCACATAGTAAGTACTCAACAACTATGAGCTTGTGTTAACCTTAGTAATTATTCCTCGTCATGAATATATGTAAAGTAGACGTTTAAATGGTAATGTCCATTCTCTGGACAAAACTTGACAGCAGTGATTTGGGGTAGGGGCTCCAGAGTCCAGGCATCTCTCTATGAAATAATTTGTTCAAATTCTTTTACAGAAAACTTTAGGAGGAAGCAACCCATGCAGATGAAAGTAACTAAACTTAATCTACAAAATTAGAACTCTAAGTAGTTTACCATTTTTTGGCGGGGGGGACAGAGTCTCGTTTTGTTGCCCAGGCTGGAGTGCAGTGGTGCAATCTCGGCTCACTGCAAGCTCTGCCTCCCTGGTTCACGCCATTCTCCTGCCTCAGCCTCCTGAGTAGCTGGGACTACAGGCGCGCGCCACCACGCCCGGATAATTTTTTTCTTTTTTTTTTTTTTAGTACAGATGGGGTTTCACCGTGGTCTCCATCTCCTGACCTTGTGATCTGCCCCCCTTGGCCTCTCAAAGTGCTGGGATTAAAGGTGTGAGTCACCACGCCTGGCCAGTTTACCATATTTTTAACAAATGCATTGTACTATACTACTGTACAGTAGATTTCTAGTGTAAATGCCAATCTCTTCCTCAATAGTGTGAGAAACTTTCGCCAGAGGTAACTGAAAGACAAGACTCTGGTTTGGTTTGCCTGGATTTCTCCTCTTTCATTGCCTAAGACTGACAACTGTGACTACTTTTTTTTTAACAGATGTTTTCAGAGTGTCTATTATGTCAATACAACGTCCTAGGCAAGGGAAATTTAACAGCTAACAATATGATAGGCTTGGTTCCTACCTTCATAAAGCTTATAGTTTATCAGAGAAGAGGGGCAATCAAAAAGGGAATTAGAGTCAACAAGCGCTGTAATAGTGAAAGTTCAGGATGCACGTGAGAGAAACTAACTTAGCTGGAAGCTGGGAAGAAAGACGAGAGAAGATTTGTCTTTGTTTCCCAGCAGAAGTGACATTGGAGAAGAGTGTGAAGTTACCCAGGTAAAATTTTTTACTAGAAGTTATTTTAGTATTAGTAATACATGCTGCACACTGGTTCGATAAGGAGCTTGAGTTATTCACGGAGTTTTTCCTTTCATCTTCACAGGTGTACTTTGGAGCAAACTTGCATGCAATTATTGATTACCACTTTGAATTGTAATTAGTTAGAGCTATTAAAAACATATATACATGAATATACATATGCATATATATATACACACACACATACACACATATGTGTGAGCGTATTTGTAAGCCCTTATAATTTATCCTTATAAAATTGTTTACTTTTATTTTAGGTTCGGGTGTACAAGTAAAGGTTTGTTATACAGGTGAACTCATGTCATGGGGGTTTGTTGCACAGATTATTTAATCACCCGGGTATTAAGCCTAGTACCCAATAGTTATTTTTTCTGCTCCTCTCCTTTCTCCCGCCATCTCCACTCAAGTAGACCCTAGTGTCTGTTGTTCCATTCTTTGTATTCATGAGTTCCTACCATTTAGCTTTGAATTATAAGTGAGAACATGTAGTATTTGGTTTTCTGTTCCTGCATGCATTTGCTGAGGATAATAGCCTCCAGCTCCATTCATGTTTCCACAAAAGATATAATCGCATTCTTTTTTAATGGCTGCATAGTATTCCATAGTGTCTGTGTACCAAATTTTATTTATCCAATTTGTTACTGATGGATAAACAATAGGTTGATTCCATGTCTTTGCTATTGTGAAAAGGGCTGCAAAAACATTTGTGTGGATGTCTTTAGGGTAGAATGATTTGTATTTCTCTGGGTATAGATCCAGTAATGAGATTGCTGGGTCAAATGGTAGTTCTGCTTTTAGTTCTTTGAGTAATCACCATACTGCTTTCCACAATGGTTGAACTAATTTACATTCCACCAAGAATGTATGCATGTTCTTTTCCACAACCTTGTCAGCATCAGTTATTTTTTGACTTTTTAATAACAGCCATTCTGACTGGTGTGAGATGTTATCTCACTGTGGTTTCGATTTGAGTTTATCTTATGATCAGTGATATTGAGCTTTTTTCATATGCTTGTTGGCCACATGTGTGTCTTCTTTTGAAAAGTGTCCGTTCATGTCACTTGTTCACTTTTTAATGGGGTTGTTAGTTTTTCTCTTGTAAATTTTTTAAAGTTTCTTACAGATGCTGAATATTAGACCTTTATCAGATGCATAGTTTGCAAAAATTTTCTCCCATTCTGTAGATTGTCTCTTTGCTCTGTGGATAGTTTCTTTTGCTGTGAAGAAACACTTAAGTTTAATTACATGCCATTTGTCAATATTTGCTTTTGTTGTAATTGCTTTTGGTGTCTTTGTCATGAAATCTTTGCTGACTCCTATGTCCAGGATGGTATTGCTTGCATTGTCGTCCAGGATTTTTACAGTTTTGGCTTTTATATTTAACTTTTTAGTACAACACGAGTTGATTTTTGTATATGGTATAAGTAAGGGGTACAGTTTCAATCTTCTGCATGTGGCTAGTCAGTTATCTCAGCAACATTTATCAAATAGGGAGTCTTTTCCCCCATTGCTTGTTTTTGTCAGCTTTGTCAAAGACCAGGTGGTCGTAGGTGTGCAGCCTTGTGTCTGGGTTCTATATTCTGCTCTACTGGTTTATGTGCCTGTTTGTCTACCAGTGATATTTTTGTTTTTAAGAAAACTCCTGGCAAAGGAGTTACCTTGGTAAACTTCAGGTGGCTTCAGGCAGATGAGAAATATGTAAAAGGGCTTGGAGCCTTGAGAGAACATGAGGCCTCCAAGACTTAAAAGTTCTGATAGGCATTCTTGAAGGCAACAAAAGGCTCATTAGTTGTGTTGCATGAACAGCTAATCCATAATGAGAAGAGTTTCTCAGAATCCTATTACTAATTGCAGAACATCCTCAATTTGTCTTTAATAAGTGTTCAAAGTTAACTTCGAATATCAATAAAGAAGTGTTTATTTTTTGACAGTATACTCTAAAAATGTCTGCTAATCACTTTTAAACCCCAGCTAAAATTATTTATCTGTCTTCATGGCCATACAACTCTGCCTCATTCAAGTCCATAGTTGGCCTTGAGTTTGAAAATTGACCTTGTTTCTAGGCTGGAGTATGTGCTTATTCTTCCTTCTCTTTATGGGAAAAGTTACTTGCTAGTGGAGGTGGAACTGATCATAGATTCTGAAATAGACACAATATGAGAAACTTGATACTTCCTTCCACTACCAAGCCCAAGCAAGGGATGCCGTACAAGGCATTAGGTAACCTCCTTAATCTCAGGAAATACACGGTAAAAAGGAAGTGATAAGGCCGATGTTTGAGTCAGTTCATGCTGCTATAACAGAATGCCATAGATAAAGTACCTTAAACAATAGACATTTATTTAGCACAGTTCAGGAGGCTGGGGTTCTGAGATCAGCATGGATGCTTTCCTCTTGGTTTACAGATGGTCGTGTTCTCACTGTCATGAGGACATGTCAAAGAGAAAGACTTCTGGTCCTTTTTAGCCACTTAAAAGGGCATTAGTCCCATACATCTGGGCTCTAGTCTCATGATCTAATTACTCCTCAAAACTCCACCTCTAAATATCATTGCATTGAAGATTTAGGCTTCAGTATATAAATTTTGGGAAAACACAAGCATTCAGTGCATGGCAGAATATAAATATCAAAATAAAATTAACAAAATAGTAAAAATTACAAACTTCCTGAAATGATGAGGGAATTGCCAAAGAATGTAATAGGAAATCAAGAGAGAGAACATGAGAGTCTGAAAGAGCACCTCAAAGGAAGAACAGTTTAACCTGGGTCATGAGGAAGTTATAGGATCCTGATAGATGTGTAACAGCTGGATAATCCAACATAGAGAGAGGAAAGGTGCCAGGGTGAGGACACGGAGGTGAGAAAGAAAATATAATTAAAGAGGTACAGAGAAGCCTGTAATTAGTGTTCTGGGGATCAGAAGAGACCCTTGTACCCTTCTCTATGCTGGCATAATATATATTCTCATTCATTCCTTCAAATATGGAATGATTATTAAATGTCTAGGTTTTTTTTCAAACTTTTAGTATAAGATTTTAAATCAAACTAAGAAAAATATATTTAAAGAAGAAATGCATGAATTACAATAATAAGCTATTTTTTAAATAGTTTCAGCTATTTAAGTTTGAAGCTCAAGAAATTACATGTTTAAGTGCCTAAGTAGTCTTCAGTTGACTTTTAATTAACCTCTTTTGCCATTTCTCATCCAGGGAAATTGGAAAATATTTTATAGTCAAACAAAAACTTGCTTTATAAAAGAATTAAGCGAATTTGAGCCACTACGATAATCTTTCAAAACATCTGATATTTGTAGCTGAATCCAGTTAAATTGTATTTATTCTTTATCAGTCTTAGTTATCTTGGCATTGCTCTCCTATTAATAAGATTCAGACAAAGCCTAGCCTTGCAGTGTAAAAGTGATAGAGAAAATCATTTTCCCTAGTCAAGTTGAATCTCATTTGTTGTGATTTCTTTCCTTTAGATTCTGATGTTTGCAGGTGCTTTTTGTGGAACATTATTTAAAACATGTCCTCCTGAGTGTACAACAACCACTTCATGAGGATTATTCTTCTTCTACCCTGTTTGCTTGCAGTGGAAGTTTCATTCATTCAGCTTAAACTAAATTTCAATAAAGAAAAGGAAGAGGTTCATTTTTAACACTTCCCCCCTTAAAAAATAATAACAAGACTATGTTTAATTTGCCTAAAAATAGATATAGAGGTCATGGCATTCAGTTTTCACTTTGATGATTGTAAGGAGAGGCATCTGGCCTCCTTGATGTCCCAAATCATGAGTTTCTTACACCACCCATGTTAACTTGTCACCTAAAAGGATTAACTGTTCTATTAGAGTGGGCTAGGTTGTCCTGCAGTAACAAATAAACTTTATAATCATGGTGGCTTAGCCCAACAGAAGTTGATTTCTTTCACACACAAAGTCTAATGCAGTTGGCCTAGGATCCTGGGATGACTCTCCATCCAGTGACTCAAGGATCCAGGCTTTCTTCAGCTTATAATATAGCCCCTTAACCTGTCACTTCTAAGGTTGCTTCAGCACAGGGATAGAGAGAGGAAAGAAGCAAAGCAGACTGTAATTGCCTCAGCCTGGAAGAAACATGTGTCATTGTGCTTACAATTCGTTAGCCAGAAAGAGTCACTTGGCCTCAACCTCACTGCAAGGAAGAGCGAGAAATGAAGGGGAGCACATGGAATGTGAGGTGAGCAACAACCATCCCTGTCTCAATTACATAGTTAATTACATTTGACTCTATGCTAAGTCAAATACAGAAGTTCATGGAAAACATGGAATTTTTATCACATCGAAATCACTGCCAAAAACCAAAGTGTACATGATTTGGAGACAGAGTATTTTTACCGCCTGGTTTGCCATATTTCAGGAATAAGACCATTGGCAGGTCCCACAGACACTCTGAGCCTCAATATCTTCATCTGTAAAGTGGAGAGAATGCTGGTATAAGTCAGTTGAGAGGACTATAAGTAATGACTGCAAAGCATCTAATTAAGGGCCTGCTAAGTGTTAGGTATCCAGTTTTAAAACTGGCAATTATAATTATTGTATCTTAATGACAATAAAATGGAGATATCATTATTATCATGGAAAATAATTAATTAGTTTTGTTATATTTAATTTATCAAGAATAATGCAATAAATTTTCAAATAAAAGCATCCATGAGACTTCCTAGCTGAGTTCAGAAGCAGTTTTGACCCTGCATTTAATTTACTGTTAGCAGCAAATATGGTATATTATTACCTTCAGAATTTCTCATTTCAGATGAAAAAAAAAATGAGCTGTTAAAGTAATTGTAAAAATTTTAAAGGGGCCTCAGTGAAAGCAGAGAATTTCCATGGTGATATCTGAACAGTGTAAGAGAACGGAAGAAGGGAAGGGGGGCATTTAATGAGCAGTTACATGATGTTAAACAGTGTGCTTGGCACTTTGCATCCAATGTCAGCCTAAACACAGGAAAATGATATGACATCAGTATGATTGTCACAGGTTTATGGAAGAGGAAACATACTCAAAGGAAGAGACTCTCCTGGCGGACCACCTAGATTGTGGCCCCAGGGCTGTATGACCTGCCTTTGCCTGTAGCTGGTGCCCAGACTCTCCTGACACCAACGAATCTCCTGTAATTCATCTTCTTTCTGGTTCTTCATGCTCAGGGTCTCTCATTTCCCTGGGTTTAGGGTCTGATTTGTTCCCAGCCTTTCTCAGCACTCCTATAGGCGTAACATACAAACCCCTGTCTCCAGCGTGGCCTCTCACCAGGACACAAGGTTCCTACTTCTTTGTAGTAACAGGAAAAAATGTCCTCAGATACATTGTCTTGGCTCTTTAGAGATAGTTCCTTCTTAGAGTAGAAAACCTATGACAAAAGTGGAGGTGGTAGATTTGTGAACTCACAGTGCTCCAATCATCCTAGGAAGGGTTGGTTGGGCAAGAATTCTCCATGGGTACCAAATCTCTGGGGAATTTTGAGAATGGAATACTCGTATAGTCTCAAAAGGTCCTCCACCGACTGCATAGTGGTTGAAAAGGGGAAAAGTAATAACTACACAGTGGCCTAAAGAGACGGCACTTTGACAGTGTGATCAAAATTAACATTAGCAATAAGGAACAGATGGATGTCACATGCCTCTGGATGTGTGCATGGAGAGGGAACGCCATCACTTATGAGTATCCCCTTTGGGATGCGTAACCTGAATCTGATCATAAAAAAGCTTCAGACAAACCCACATTAAAGAATATGCTACCAGGGTCCTGTGTTTACTAAAAATGTCAGTGTCATGAAAGTGAGAAATACTGAAGAAACTTCTGAATTAAAGGGAATTCAACAGACACAGTTGCTAAACGGACCAGATCCCGTTTTGAAGGGAAGAGGACTTGCGCATTATTAGGACGATGACAAATATGGCATATAAAAATGTAGATTAGATGAAAATATTATAACAATGTTAAATTTCCTAAATGAAATACCATTGTGGTTAAATTATTTAAAAGAATATTCTTAGAGAATACACATGGAAATATAAAAAAATAAAAGAACAAGATGTAGCTAATCTACTTTCAAATGGTATAGAAAACAATAATTTTAGAATGCATATTTCACACGCATGCGTGTATGTGTATGTATGTATGTGTGCATGACTATATTTAACAATATTTGAAAGAGAGAAAAGGAAAAAAAATAGAGGATGATGAAGCAAATGTGGCAAAATGTTAAAACATGGCAAATCTGAAAAAAAGCATATGCAGAAGTTCTCTAGAGGCTGTTTTTTTCCAGCAATTCAATGAGCTTTAGGAGTTTAAACAAATTGAAGTTTCTATTAATAGCTAGCAATTACTGTGTGGCCATGCTTTGCTATGGATTGTCCTAGGCAGATCACTGGCATTCTTTCTAAGCTTTTTCGTAGCTGTAGGTGTGGAAATTGCGTTTTCATTTTATTTTTAGATATGAGGAAACTGAAACAGGATATGCACCCCACAGGAAGTGGCAGGGTCATGGATTTGAATTCAGACCTGGCTCACGTCTTTGCACAACAGAATGAGACGGTGCATGTGATGTCAGGCAGGAAGAGGTAAGGTTCCAGCCTTTAGGGGCTCGTAGGGGCTCATACCCCATAGGGAGAGTAGAGAGGGAAGACAGACAAGTAGTTGGGTACACAGTGTGGTGTGGTAAGCACAGTTAAATTTTTTTTTTTTTGAGATGGAGTCTCACTCTGTCACCCAGGCCGGAGTGCAGTGGCACGATCTCAGCTCACTGCAATCTCCACCTCCCGAGTTCAAGCAGTTCTTCTGCTTCAGCCTCCCACATAGCTGGGCCTATAGGTGTGCACCACCACACCCGGCTAATTTTTGTATTTTTAGTAGAGATGGGGTTTCACCATGTTGGCCAGGCTGGTCTCGAACTCCTGACCTCAAGTGATCCCCCTGCCTTGGGCTTCACAGTTAAATTCTTCTAACCTGAATTTCTAGAACACCTACTGGGGGCTGTTGTCATGCCAATCTCTTCTGCCACTAGAGACACATGTCCTGTCCTCCTAGAACTTACACTGAAGTGGATGTGACTGATGTTACAATGCATAACTGCTGTGGTAGCACATAATAGGGAAATCTTATCCAGACTACGAGGCTAAGGTTGGCTTCTTAGAGGGGATGTGAGTGTTGCCTTACTTAAGCTCAGAGGTGGAACAGCCTGTGAAATTCCATTCATCCCTGAGTTCTAAAGACTTGGCATATAGGAAATTCACAAGCTGTTGAATCTGGAAAAGCGAGATACATGTTTTCTCTACTGTGCAGAATCTATACTATTCTTGAATGAATCAATGAGTGAATGAATTCCCTTCTGTGATTCGTAAGGAACCCAAGGCAATGAGGTCTTCCAGGATGTCAGCCTCTCTGTCATCCTTCCAGGTCACAAGAAAGAGCCAGCAGGTTTCAGCAAGCCGTTCCCTGGCTGATCTGGTGGTGAGAAGAATTTGGGGGTGGCGGCATGGTGACTAACCACAGCCAGGGCGATTCCTGCGCTCCCTGGCTTCCGTGTTTAGCTTTCAGATTAGAGGAAATGCTTCATCAGGAAAAGCTACTTTGTTCTCTCTCGTTCGCTTTTATTTTTTTCCGAGTTATTCATCACTTTTTCAGTCCCTTATTCTTGGAGGAGAAAACAAAGCCATCTTGTTGAAGCTCTACCTTAGGTATTATTCTTGCCAATGCCTTGCAAAGCCAGCAGCCCAAATGCTTTGCAGGTCAGATACAAGGACCCTTTGCCATCAAAGATTAAAATCAGCATAGCTGCAAAACATGAGGCTCTTGGTTTTATTCAGTGCTTTTCTTACATGGTCTCATTGCATTCACAGAGTAGTGTTACAGGAGGTTAGAGACCCTTGGAGATAAAACACAGGGATTTCAACTCTTTTTGGTGATGCCCCAAGAACCTGGGAAGGAGCCTCCGGGCCTGCCCTCTGGGAACAGGGGCTTCCTCCAGGGATGGGAAGCCCATCTGGCTCATCTCTCTGCCCTTGGCTTAGCTGATCATGCAACTGCAGCTGCTTGCTTGGGTTTGTTTCATGCATGACAGTTTCAGTTACCTTTCACTCGAGAAATAGATCTCCCCGCTAAAAAAAAGAAAAAAAAAATGTTTGAAGACTATGGATCAGTTTCAATACCTTCATATAGTTGATAAAAAAACACAGGCCCATGTTGCACTGGCCGTCCCTTCGCATCTCACTCTCTGCGCCTCAGTGAGCTTTCTCAGCTGTGCTACGCCAATGAGCATTTGCAGACCTCTTTTCCATCTTTCAAATTGTTGGCATCTCTCAACTATTCACATTTGTGTATTAATTTGTTAAATATCTTTCATTGTTATTCTAGTGGAGTTTAAGGAGGAAGCAGCAACAGGATATGTATATACATATACATATATATATACACATACACTTATACATATACACACACACAGAAAGAGACAAAGAGAAAAGGGTTTTGCCTCAGTGAGGGACTCCTCTCATTGCCTGAAATATTCACCAGAGACTTGGAGCTCCAAGGACTTGAGGAAGGCACCACAGTGAGTGGTGGAGTCGAAAACTGGAGGATTTGGTTGAATATTTCTATCACTAGCGCCTGGACTCTTTCTCTTCCCCTGCCAACCAAATATCCAAGCATCTGTCCTTTCTACTATGTCAGGAAAAGGGATTTTATTTTGTGGAGACTTGAAACAGGAATTCTCTACCCTACTTAGAAAGAATAAGATTAAGTAAAGCTTCAATATCCCAAGGGAAATAAAGAAGTTATTGAAAATAAAAAATTAGAACCAAATACCATTGAAAGCCTAATTAGAGAAGAGCATTAACACTTCTCTCCTTAAGGAAACATTGTTAACTGTTTTTTCAATTTGTATACCTTTTTTCCCCAACAAAAAGTGTGCAATTGTTGTTAATAATAAAAGACATGATAATTAAAAAACAAAAAAGCAAAAAACAAACAAACAAACAAAAAAAGCACAGGCTCAGAAAGGGACAATCACTTGCCTAAAATCTCAAATCCACTTAGTCCTTAGAGGCAAAGAAGGAACTAAGTGTTAGTCTTGGGTACCACATCAGTTTCTACTCCAGGGTATGCAATTGCGGTATCTGGCTCAGGTGACCACAGTGCATGTAAAAACCCAATGATTGACCCAAGAGGAAAGAAAAACAATTTTAAGAAGTCTTGACAGCTGCATTTCTGGAATGTCCCCACCCCTTCCTCACACACCTGTGGCTGCCTGAGCTTCTGACGCTGAGTGGTTATGGGAGGCCTGGTGTTTCCTTATGGCACTGCCACTGGTGCTGATGAACCAGTTGAGGCAGTCACTTTTACCTCCCTGAGCCTCACTTTCCTCCACAGGAAACTGATTTAGGGGACAATAGTTCAGCACTGTCTCTTCTGGCTTCTATGTTCTTCTGGTTAAGAAAAAACTAACAACGTTTCCCCTTGTCCTGACTTCGCAAAAGATTGAACATGAGGCTTCACTGATATCCTTGATGGAAACATTTTCTTTCCAATGTAAAATGATAAAGCCTGGTCATGTGCAAGTTGCTCCCAGCTGCTGTGCCAGGGAGAGAAGAGAGGCATGCAATCAGCTTCCAGATAAAGGAGACAAGCTGCAGCGCTCAGGGCCCAACTGAGAAACATATAAAGAGTGATTATATAATGAGTGTGTGTGTATATATATATGTATTTACATATATATATATAGAGAGAGAGAGAGAGAGAGAGATTGTTCTATCTACAGAAAAGAAAGATTTTTCTGTAGAAGACAGTTATCCCCTGAGAACCAGGAAAGCTGTTGATACAATTCACAGAAGTCAAAAAAGTCTCCAAACTACATGAAGTTCCCTTAAAAAGGTAGGCTTGGGTTTCCCTGGTCTATGTATTTTGATTTGCATTTCTCTGATGGTGAGTGATGATAAGCATTTTTTCATGTGTTTGTTGGCTGTATGAATGTCTTCTTTTGAGAAGTGTCTGTTCATGTGCTTTTCCCACTGTTCGACGGGGTTGTTAGCTTTTTTTCCTTGTAAATTTGACTGAGTTCTTTGTAGGTTCTGGATATTAGTCCTTTGTCAGATAAGTAGATTGCAAAAATTTTCTCCTATTCTATAGATTGCCTGTTCACTCTGATGGTAGTTTCTTTTGCTGTGCAGAAGTTCTTTAGTTTAATTAGATCCCATTTGTCTATTTTGGCTTTTGTTGCCATTGATTTTGGTGTTTTAGACATGAAGTCCTTGCCCATGCCTATGTCCTGAATGGTATTACCTAGGTTTTCTTCTAGGGTTTTTATGGTTTTAGGTCTAACATTTAAGTCTCTAATCCATCTTGAATTAATTTTCGTATAAGGAGTAAGGAAAGGATCCAGTTTCAGCTTTCTACTTATGGCTAGCCAATTTTCCCAGCACCATTTATTAAATAGGGAATCCTTTCCCCATTTCTTGTTTTTGTCAGGTTTGTCAAAGATCAGATGACTGTAGATGTGTGGTATTATTTCTGAGGGCTCTGTTCTGTTCCATTGGTCTATATCTCTGTTTTGGTACCAGTACCATGCTGTTTTAGTTACTGTGGCCTTGTAGTGTAGTTTGAAGTCAGGTAGCGTGATGCCTCCAGCTTTGTTCTTTTGGCTTAGGATTGTCTTGGCAATGTGGGGTCTTTTTTGGTTCCCTATAAACTTTAAAGCAATGTACTTTAAAAGTCACCTTTTTCTCTCAGAGAGAAAAAGGATGTTGTCTTATGGCTTCTTCACTTGTGCCTTTTTTTTTGTTTTTGAGATGGAATCTTGCTCTGTCACCCAGGCTGGATCCCAGCTCACTGAAACCTCTGCCTCCTGGGTTTAAGCAATTCCTCTGCCTTAGCCTCCCAAGTAGCTGGGATTACAGGCACACACTACCACGCGCAGCTAATTTTTGTATTTTTTTAGTAGAGACAGGATTTCACCATGTTGGCCAGGCTGGCCTTGAACTCTTGACCTCAAGTGATCCGCCCACCTCGGCCTCCCAAAGTGTAGGGATTAATGATGTAAGCCACAGCACCTAGCTGGAATGGTTTTCATACTGTCTGCCTCTTCCTTCCTTCTTCCCTTTCACCCAGTAGTCTCTCTCTCCCAAAACAATACAACTTTTTCCTGCTTAATCCCTACTGAGAACACGAAGTACATTTATGTAAAAAATAATGACAATAGCAAAATTCCCGAAAACCATAAAAGCAGTTAAAAACAAAAGTTTGAAGTGTCGATGCTCCATGAAATTACACTAATGTGATGAATTCTAGTGTTGGACATCACCTTGCTCTTTCACGAGAACAAAATGCTATTGTATAAGTGGTTCATCTGTGTTTTTTAATGGTATCTATGGATCGTTTCCTTTCTGTGAAGGTACAATGTTTATTTTCATAGTCATAAAGAAAATTAAAGAATGTCTACACAAGTTTTAAAATTCAAGGCGTATGCTAATATTCCCACTTTCTTTTCCACTATGGCCAAAGAAAATTATATATATAAATTCGAGAATGTTACTGTTGTCATTATATAATTACATATATAATATATAATACTTCAAACTTTTGTTTTTAACGGCTTTTATGGTTTTTGGGAATTTTTACTGTTGTCATTATATAATTATATATAATATATAATAAAATTATATATAATATAATAAAATTATATATATAATTATATATACATATTTTGTTGTTGTTGTTTGTCTTATTGCAGGTTGATAATATTGACCAATTAACCAAGTGTAGCAGTCTGTCATATTTTCCACACATATCGTAGGTTAGAGTTGACCAGTCACATTTTTCCAGTGCACTTGCTATGAAGTGTGACTGCTCCCTCACACCTGCTGAATCTGTGACTTTAAGCACTTTACTTCTCTGAACCTCACTTTCTTCATATGTAAAAAAGAGATAATATGGACTTCATAAGAATGTGGGGTGGACTAAACAAGAAAACATGCAGGAGTGATGCCTTACATACAATGGGCTCTCTATCTATGGTGATTCCCTTTCACCTCACCCGGCAGATTGGCCTGATGAGCTTTGTAGTGCGGGTGGCAAATACTGTAATTCCTGCTCTGTGGTGGAAGGGACTGAACTCACAGATATAAATAAACTGACCAAGATCACGCAAATGGTGTCAGTTTAAACCACTGTTGCTCCATTGGGATTAATTGTGCCCCCACGAGATGTTTGGCAATGTTTGGAGATTTGGGATTGTCACAGCTGGGGAAGGGGACCATTTATACTATTGGCACCTAGTGGATAGAGGCCAGGAATACTGATAACCATCTTTCAGTGCACAGAAGAACACCCTATAGCAAGGAATTATCCAGAGTAAAATGTGAATAGTGCTCTTTCCAATTCACCTCACATTTTCCAAAATAAAGCAAAGTACCTTGTAAAATGAAAACATTATTTTTGTTATTTGAAAGACATGGTAACATAATAGAAAACTTTAAAATTTGAAGTATCTGAGTCTATTCTTAACTCTCCTACTTACTAACATTTAATCTGAAAATTTCAGGCAAAATGAACTCACCCGAGCCCTGGTTTCTCTATTCGTGCAATGTAACAGGGCATTTCAACCATAAGAAATAATTTAAATGAATGGTTGAGTATGGTGCCAACATGTAGTAGGGGCCCAGTTCATGATGGAACAATATAATAATGACAGTAGATATGGGAGGAGATTAATGGAATAACTTTCATTTTTTAACAAATATTGATTGAATTCCCATTATGTGCTAGGCACTGAAGATATATCTCAGTCAGTTTGGCTGCTATAATAACAATACCATTAACTGGGTAGCTTAAACAACAGAAATTTATTTCTCACACTTCTGTAGTCAAGAAGATCAATGTCAGAAGGCTGCGTGGTAGAGTTTGGTGAGGGCCGTCTTCCCAGTTTACAGACAACTGTCTCCTCATTGCATTTTCATATGACAGAGAGAGAGGGGGAGACAGAGAGAGAGAGAGAGAGAAAGATTGAGAGAGAGAGAGAGAGGGACAGAGACAGAGAGAGCAAATGAGAGAGAGAGGAAGCTCTCTCCTGTCTTTTCTTATGAGGGCACTAATCTCATCATGAGAACTCCACCCTTGTGATTTAATTACCTTCCGAAGGCCTCACTTATAAGTACTTTTCCATTGAGGTTCAGGGATTCAGCATATTAATTTGAGGGGCACACCAACTTGCAGTTGATCACAAGATGCAGAAATTAACCAAACAGAAAGAGCCCTGACATCATGGAACTTATATGGTGGAGGACGGAAAATAGACAAGCAGGAAAAGTAAGAAGAGAAGTCTCTTAATATACTGCAGGTGGTGGTCCTGGAGGTCTTCTAGGAAGAGGCAACTGGAATAATGATCTGAAGACTAAGAAAGCACAGGAGTGAAGAGGAAAATAAAAGGTATCCTTGAGAGAAGAAAGAACAAATGCACAGACACTCAGGCAAGAGGTGTTTGAAGACAGCAAGCAAGAGGGTCATGTAAACCCATGCACTGTCAATCTGAGTCTGCACTGTTTCAACCGATAATCAGTCTGATGTGCTCACTAGACTTAAGACCTCTCCAGGGTCAACATGAGAATGCCCATGTCTGGAGTACAAGGTTGTGGCTTTTCTGCAGAGAGACCATGCTTCCCCACACTGCAGCCTCTTTTACATCATGACTCTGAGAGTCTGCTGGACCACCAGCCCAATCAGAAATGTTCCATCCTCCCCTCATCTCAATGGGAGATTTCTGGATCCCTTTAACACTCTCCCAGGTCTGGGGAGCTGCTCATACTGCCTCAGGCCCACTGTCCAGCCCCCTCCCTCCACAGATAGTTCTACCTCATCTCTGTCCCACAGATAATTCTACCTCACCTCTGCCTATGTTGAAGGTGTCCTTGTGGAGTGCTTCTCCCGGACTGGTGGCCTGGAGAAGGATGTCATCCATTTCCCCACGTTCTGACTTCCCCAAACCTTCCTGAATCTTTTTAAAACTTCCTTGTTTCCCAGTGCACATCCCAAGCTGTGGAGAAACGAGGCCCCCATTATCTCAATTCCTGTATCTATTTCTGTCACTGAGCTCTTCTCCAAATGTTGCTGAGGCCAGAAGAAGCACATTTCAGCCTTCACTCTGTCATAGCCTGAATCTCTCCACCTCAGTCATACAGAAAGTCAGCTCTGCTGGCTTCTGGTCCCTGCTGAATCTACAGAAACTCATGAAATTATTCATCCTTTTATCAAGGCCTGACTTTAATACTCACCTCACTACACAGGGTCTGTAACAGAACTCAAAGTTAATCAGTGATTGTTGTTCCAGGCAGGACTCTGAGGTGATAAACTCTAACGTTTTGGAGTTCTCTTCAACATGGTACCAGGGTGCCTGAGAAATACGAATATTAGAGAAAGCATCTGAAAAAAAATCAAACATTTAAGTCTATAAAGCTGCATTATCCCCCAAAGATCACTTGCATTATTAGATAGAATTGTTTGCCAGACTGGACTAAATTTAGATTTTTCTCCATCACCCAGTGAAATGGGGGCTTCCGAGAAAGACTAGAAAGAAAATAAAGATATCCTTTTCTCACATTTTAGTGTATTGTGAATGCATGTGACCCTAAAACAGAAAAAAAAAAATAGTTGCATTAATGTCAATCTAGAGAGTTCCCGAATTTGAGGTAAACAGAAAAATAGAATTGTTTGCTTGTTTCCCTAAATGAAAGAGGAAAATCAAATGGGAGGAAAGAATCCTCCCAAGTCGTCTATGGGGCTTGGGATGTATAGTCACATTCTTTGTGCCTGTCTTTTCCTTTTCTTTATGTTTGAGACTGGCCCTCAGTGCCTGTCCCAAATTCTGAGAGCTGTCCTGTTAATTGCTGACTTGTCCATTTCTTGCCAAGAAGGCTCTGGCTCTAGTAACAGCTGCTGATTCTAGTCCCCAGGCTTATGATTAGGGTTGCCAGAAAAAAAAAAAATTGAGATAAACAATTTTTTTATGAATATGCCCAAAATATTTTATGAAGCATACAACAGAAAATTTTTGTTTACTTGAAATTTAAATTTAACTGGGCTTGTTAAGTTTTTCTTGCTTAATCTGGCAACCCTACCCTGAGCAATAGCAAACCTAGACCCTGATCACATGCCACGTCGAAAGGGAAGAGGGTGGCCATGTCACCATCCATCCACAATGGGCCTCATTTAAGACTGAGAGACGGAATTGACTTCACCTCCAACATTCATAGTTGTATACAGATAAATGTAAATATAATTATACTCAAAAATATATTCAAAACTGAGGTTTTGGGAGGAGAAGACTGAAAACACCCAGCCATCCTGGGTCTCACCATGGAAAGAGGAGTGCCTTCCTTCTATATAAATATAATTGAACTCGACAAGGGTCTCGTGAGTAGGTGTCATATTTATTTCACAAATGGGTAACTAAGATTCGAGAGGTAAAAAACAGTGTATTTTAGTTAAAAGTCACTAGATTTATAGCATTTAAGATAAGTATTTGAATTTCAGATAAACTCAGAAATGATTAGTATTTTATTTTAGTTTTTATTTATATTAATTTTATATTTCTAATTGTTGTGGGTATGCAGTAGAAGTAGATATTTATGGGGTACATGAGATTTTGGAACAGACAGGCAATGCAGAATAATTACATCAGGGTGAATTCATCACCTCAAGAATTTATCCTTTGTGTTACAAACAATCTAATTATACTCTTTTAGTCATTTTAAAATGTACAATTAAATTATTATTGGTAATGGTCACCCTGTTGTGCTCTCGAATAATAAGTCTTATTCATTTCTTCTATTTTTTTTTACCCATTAGCCATCCCAACTCCCCCCATATCCCTTCACTGCTCTTCCCAGATTCTAGCAACCATCCTTCTACCCTCCATCTTCATGAGTTCAATTATTTTAAGTTCCCACAAGTGAGTGAGAACATGTGAAATTTGTCTTTCTGTGCCTGACTTATTTCAGTTAACATAATGACCTCTAGTTCTATCCATGTCACTGCAAATGACAGATTCTCATTCTTTTTTTTTTTTTTTGAGAGGGAGTCTCCTTCTGTCACGCAGGCTGGAGTGCAGTGGCGATATTGGCTCACTGCAAGCTCCGCCTCTCAGGTTCATGCCATTCTCCTGCCTCAGCCTCCTGAGTAGCTGGGACTGCAGGCGCCCGCCACCACCCCCAGCTAATTTTTTGTATTTTTAGTAGATACGGAGTATCACCGCATTAGCCAGGATGGTCTGGATCTCCTGATCTCATGATTTGCCAGCCTCGGCCTCCCAAAGTGCCGGGATTACAGGCGTGAACCACCGTGCCTGGCCGATTCTTACTCTTTTTTATGGCTGAATAGTACTCCATTGTGTATAAATATCATATTTTCTTTACCCATTCATCTGTTGATGGACAATCTTGGCTATCCTAAATAGTGCTGCAATAAACATGAGAGTGAAGATATTTCTTTGAGAGACTGATTTCCTTTCTTTTGGGTATATACCTAGCATGGGGCTGCTGGATCATCTAATAGCTTTATTTTTAGTTTTTTGAGGAACCTCCAAACTGTTCTCCATAGTGGTTGTACTAATTTATATTCACAGTGTATGAAGGTTCTCTGTTCTCCACATCCCTTCTACCATTTGTTATTGCCTGTCTCTTGGATAAAACCCATTTTAACTGGAGTGAGATGGTATCTCATTCTAATTTTGGTTTCCATTTCTCTGATGATCAATGGTGTTGAGGATCTTTTCATTTTTCTGTTTGCCATTTGTATGTCTTCTTTTGAGAAATGTCTATCCAAATATTTTGCCCATTTTTAAATCGGATTGTTAGATTTATTTTTCCTGTAAGAGTTGTTTGAGCCCCTTATGTATTCTGGTTATTAATCCCTTGTCAGATGGATAGTTTCCAAATATTTTCTCCCATTCTGTGGGTTGTCTCTTGACTTTGTTTCCTTTGCTGTGCAGAAGCTTTTTAACTTCATGTGACTCCATATGTCCATTTTTGCTTTGGTTGCCTGTGCTTTTGAAGTATTACTCAAGAAATCTTTGCCCAATCCAATGTCCTGGAGAGATGCCCCAATGTTTTCTTTGAGTAGTTTCATAGTTGAGGTCTTATCTTTAGGTATTTAATCCATTTTGGTTAGATTCTTGTATATAGCAAGAGATAAGAGTCTAGATTCATTCTTCTGCATATGGGTATTCAGTTTTCCCAGCACCACATATTGAAGGGGCTGTCCTCTTCCCAGTATATGTTCTTAGCACCTTTGTCAGAAATGAGTTCACTGTAGATGGATGGACTTGTTTGTGGATTGTCGATTCTTTTTCATTGGTCTATATATCTGTTTTTATGTCAATACCATGCTGTTGTGGTTACTACAGCTCTGTAGCATAATTTGAAGTCAGGTAATATGATTCCTCCAGTTTTGTCCTTTTGGCTCAGGATAGCTTTGGCTATTCTGGGTCTTTGATGGTTCCGTATCAATTTTAGGATTTTGTTTCTATTTCTGTGAAGAATGTCATTAGTATTTTTTATAGGGATTGCATTAAATCAGTAGATTGCTTTAGTAGTATGAACATTTTATCAATCCATGAAATTAGGATATCTTAGAAATTTTGTGTTCTCTTTAATTTCTTACATCAATGTTTTATAGTTTTCACTGTAAAGAGTTTCCACTTCTTTAGTTAAGCTAATTCCTAGGTATTTAATTTTATTTGTACCTGTTGTAAATGAAATTCTTTTCTTGATTTATTTTTCAGATTGTTTGCTGTTGGAATATTGAAATACCACTGATTTTTGTACGTTGATTTGGTATCCTGCAAGTCTACTAAATTTATCAGTTTTAATAGTTTTTTGGTGGTCTTTAGGTTTTTTCAAATATGAGATCATGTCATCTGCAAACCAGAATAATTTGACTTCTTTCTGTTCAATTTGAATGTCCTTTACTTCTTTATCTTCTTTGATTGCTCTAGCTAGTACTTTCAGTTGTAGAGCAAGCTCAACTATGTTGAGCAACAGCAGTGAAAGTACTCCCAGGTATATTAAAGCTCCATTGTATTTTATTTGTGTCTTTTCCCTTGCTGCTTTTAAGATCCCTTTTTTTAAAAAAAAAAATTATTGACCTTTGCGACTTTGATTATTAAATGCTTTGAGGTAGTCTTCTTTGGTTTTATATAACCTTCTTATACTTGAATGTTGATATTTTTCTCTAGGTTTAGGAAGTTCTCTGTTATTATGCCCGACTGAATAAACTTTCTCCTCTATCTCTTCTTCTACCTCCTCTTTAAGGCCAAAAAATCTCTTAGATTTGCCCTTTTGGGGCTATTGTGTAGATCTTGTAGACCACTGGTTTTTACTCCTTTTTCTTTTGTCTCCTTTGACTCTCTATTTTCAAATGGCCTGTTTTCAAGTTCACTAATTCTTTCTTCTGCTTGATCAATTCTGCTATTAAGAGACACTGATACATTCTTCAGTATGTCAATTGCATTTTTCAACTACAGAATTTCCACTTGATTCTTCTTTGTTATCTCAATATCTTAGTTAAATTTATCTGAGAGATTTTGGAATTCTTTCTCTCTGTTATATTGAGTTTCTTTTGAGTTTCCTTAAAATAGCTATTTTGAATTCTCTTTCTGAAAGGTTGCATATCTGTTTCTCCAGGATTGGTTCCTGGGGCATTATTTTATTTGTTTGGTAAGCTCATGTTTTCCTGGATAGCCTTGATACTTTCAGATGTTTGTCCATGTCTGCAAGGAGGAGTTCAGTATTTATCGTAGTCTTTGCAGTCTTGGCTTGTTTGTACCCATCTTTCTTGGGAAGGCTTTCCAGGTATTCAAAGGGACTTGAGTGTCATGATCTAAACCATATCTCTATTAGAGGGTACCCCAAGCCCAGTAATGCAGTGTTTCTTGCAGAACCGTAGAGGTACTGCCTTGGTAGTCTTGGAAAACATCTGGAAGAATTCTCTGGATTACAAGACAGATACTCTTGTTCTCTTCCCTTACTTTCTCCTAAACAGAGTCTCTCTCCTTGTGCTGGGGTTGGGGGTGGGGTGACACAAGTTCCCCTGTGGCCACCACCACTCGAATTGTGCCGAGTCAGACCTGAAGCCAGCACAGCCCTGGATCTTGCCCAAGACCTGCTGGAACCACTCCCTGACTATACAGCCTATGTTCACTCCAGGTCCTGGGGCTCTACAATCAGCAGGTGGTGATACCAGCCATGTCTGTGTCCTTCCCTTTAGGGCAGTGAGTTACCCCAGATCCCAAGTGGGTCAAGAGATGCCATCTGGGAACCAAGGACTGGAATAAAAACCTTAGAAATCTACCTGGTGCCCTATACTACTATGACTAAGCTGGAACTGACACCACGAGACAAAGACTTTCCCATTCTTCTCTCTCCTTTGCACAGGCAGAGGAGCCTTTCCCCGTGGCCGCCACCACCACAGGTGCACAAAGAGTACTGTCAGGCTACCTCTGGTGTTCACTTCAGGTCCAAGGACTCTTCACCTTGTGGTAAAGGCTGCTAGGCCTGTGACTCACCATTCAAGACAGAGGACTCCCTTCGGTAACAGGGCGGGTCCAGAAATGACTTCCAACAGCCAGGCCTGGAAGTGGGGATCTCAAGAGGCTGCTTGGTGCTCTACCCCACTTGTGGCTGAGCTAGTATCTGATTTCTGGTTCTTATGAAGGTTATTTTCTTACATAGATATTTGTCAAATTTGGTGTTCCTGCAGAGGAAACAATTGGTGGAGGATTCTATTCGGCTATCTTGCTCTGTCCCTCTTTTAGAGTCCTGATTAGTATTATTAAATTTCTGATTTTATCTTTGGGAAAGTAATATGTATACTGTGAGTTAGATGAAATAGTCCATGATTGCTGTACACAGATTATCAAATGGCACTACAGAAGATATTCAAAAGATAATGATTACTGACATTAATTTCTATGGGCAAGTTTCCCATAAAGTGATGCCTTGACTTAGGTCACAGACTTGATATATAGGGCACTCTAGGTCACATGAATAGAGTTGTTTAGTAAAGTAGATTTGAAGTCATGTCTTGTTCTCAGGTAATTCCTTCAGGCTAAGAATTGGCCTCCCATACAGTCCTATTTTCAAAGGCAAATTCCACTGAATTACTCTAGTAATACCTCAAGTTATGAGCCTCTTTTAATGAATTATATTTATTGAATCAATTTTCCCATAAACAGTGAGCTCTGGGGCCAAGGGCAGGCTGTGGTTTTATTATAAAGGCCTTCTTTGTGGATAGACCCATGCTTTGCTCATCTCTGAGAAAATGTGGGCATAATGTTGCATGAGGGAGTATCAACAAGAGTTAAGGGAAGGACATGGGAAAACATAATGAGAAATAAATGTTTGTTGTTTATAAGCCTCTCTGTTTATGGTCTTTTTGTTATAGCAGCCTGAACAGTCTAAGAGAGCTACATTTTCTTAGGTAGTTCAAAACAGATAAGATAGTCGCAAATTATATCAATAATTATAAAATGTATATTTATATTTGTATACAACCTATCAGAAAACTATCAATGTTATAGATTTAATCAATTTCTTCTTTATTTATGTCAGTTAATACATTTAATGCATTTTACAGATACAATGACCTCTCACACATCAAAAAAATTACTGCAAATCAATTGAAATGGTTGCATTATCAATCAACTATTAATCAGACCAAAGAACCCAGTTGAGACTTCCACAGTGAGTTAAATGCTAGCAGATATTTATCACCTAGGTTTCTCTTACGATGAAGATCGACAGATTGTGCCAATGAGAATGTTCATAGCCATGCTTTTTTGTCCAACCTGGTGTCTCTCTCTCTCTCTCTTTCTTCACTACATGGGTGTCATGGGGTATGTTATGGGCTGACTGGTGTCCTCCCAAAATCCGTATTTGAAGTTATAATCCCCAGTACTTCAGAATGTAATCATAATTTGAAATAGAAACTTTAAAGAAGTAATTAAATTATATAATATCATTAAGATGGGCCCTAGTCTAATGACTAGTGTCTTTATAAGAAAAGAAAATTTGAACACAGACATGTACAGAGGGAAATCTCTGTGAAGACAAAGGGAGGCCAAGGCAACCTACAAGCCAAGGAGAGACACTTGAAACACATCCTTCCTCATAGCCCCCAGAAGGAACCAACCTTGCTGACACTTTGATCTCAGATTTCCAGCCTCCAAAAGTGGAGAAAATCAATTTCAATTTTTTAAACTGCCCACTGTGTGGTATTTTTGATACAGCAACCCTGGCTAACTAATACATGATGTTTAGCCTCAATGTATAACTTAAGTCATTGTGTAACTTTTGTATCTCTGTAAAATTGTTTGAGTCTTCCATAGGTTTTATTTGCTAGGAGATACAAGGCTAAGTTGACCTGTCAGTCTTCATCCTAAATTTTGACCAGTCCATCATGTAGCAAACCCATTTACACTCTATCCACCTGATTCTTGTCTATGGCTCCTTGAGGTGATGGTCCCTAGCTGTTCTTAGTGTAATTTCTACCTCCTTTCAGATGCTTTTTGCTTCTCCTTCCCTAGTATGCACAGAGGTAAGTAAAAAACAAAATAAAACAAAAAACCAACTTTTTTTTTTTCATATGGAGTCTAACTCTGTCGCCCAGACTGGAATGCAGTGGTGCAATCTTGGCTCACGGCAAGCTCCACCACCCGGGTTCATGCCATTCTCCTGCCTCAGCCTCCCAAGTAGCTGGGACTACAGATGCCAGCCACCACACCCGGCTAATATTTTTTGTATTTTTAGTAGAGATGGGGTTTCACCGTGTTAGCCAGGATGATCTCGATCTCCTGACCTTGTGATCCGCCCGCCTCAACCTCCCAAACTGCTGGGATTACAGGCGTGAGCCACCGCATCCAGCCTAAAACCAACTTATTAATACCTATAAACATGTACTTGGAGAAACAAAACATATATACCAATAGTCCCCTACTAATTTAACTTAATTGGAAAATTGCATTCACCCTTTTTTGTACCATAATTATCATCTCATACATTTTAATGAACTTATTTGTTCTTTGAATGTCATGGCTTTCTTATAGACTCAATTCATTCCAACTAGTTATAGTTTCTTTCTTTGGATGCTCAAATTGTTGCAGCTTGACTAGTGGGGGTCTTGTTAAGCTATCTTGTTTGTCCTTTCAGTACAGCTCTACACATTGCCACAATTTCCTTGTTTTCTGGCAGCCACTCCAGCTCATAATCTATCCAAGTTTTACGTCATCCCAAGACACCCAAGACATAGAATCAATTGTTCTCCAAGGAGCCTTGGTTCTCTGTAGTTCAAGAACTAAATAGTATTAGGGCATAAGATGGGGCCACTCACTGTCCATAAGCACTGGGGGACAGACAGAAAGACAGAAAGAACTGAAAAAAAAAATGACTTCTATACAAGGTCATGAAGTTCACAACTACATTTCTAATTTAGCTTTATGATTAATCAATCATTTTAATTTTTTCCACTCCAATATGCCTAACTTAGACTTTAACCCATCACCCAAACTGTAATTGTGCCCCATTTTATTTTTAGTTTCTTTTTATGTCTCATTGACCAATGTGACTTTGTAATCATTTTATTGACCCTAAAGAATTCAAAGTACCTCATAAACAGCCTCTATTTATTCTCCCTCACCTGTCACTATATCTATGAAGCAATTCATCCCCTTATATACATGTCATGAGCATCAACACATTCCAATTTCATGGAGTTATGTTTTACAAGCTTATGGCTCAATTTTCTAAAGACGCAATTAACAGGCTGAGTGACCTTTACCTTCATCTACAATCTTAAAAAAATACTAAGTATGAAAAAGAAAAAGGTCTTGAATGTTATGATTCAGGATCGTGAAAGGTCCAAGATCAAATCTGCTTTGTTACTTACAGTGTCTTCACAGGATGAATATGGAGGGAAAGATGAGGTAATTGTTCTATAAGAAACAGGACACCAAACCTCACTCAGTCGGGTTTTTTTTCCCCCATCTGAACCTGAAGATTAAAAGAGTTAAACTGCATAAAAGCACTTGATAAATTTAAACCGTGTATAAGTTGTCAGAATTTTTATTACAAATTACCAACCATTATACTGATTGAATTAATTCAAGCATTAAGCTGTTAAGATGATCATGTAAGTGCAGTCGGCAAGTCCTCACAAACTGTATATCCTGGATTTCCAGTTTAGTGCTTTATTCACCACATTATGCAGCATTTCAAATATGAAAATGAATTCCATGGATGAGAAGCAACCATTCAGCCATGGGCCAGGCTATCATCTTTGCCTGCACACCTCTCTGGAAGAGATTCAACCGGAAAGGCCCCATTTACCTGAGATAAAGGCCAGTCCAGGAAGGACTGTGGTGCCAGGTGCTTTACCCATAAACAGTACAGCACATGGCTGCATTAAGGTTGTAAGGCACACAAGGCTTCCTGGCCTATTTTATTCATTCCAGTTTCCAGGGATAACACTCCAAACTCTGATTCAGAGGTATACCTTTGTTTTCATTCCAACATAACCAAAGAAAGAAAGCTCATGATACAGCAGTTTAATTACAGTATGCAAATTTTTATGCTTCCATTTCCTTTTGTGTTATACAGGTCATACTTTATTTACAGGGAAGGAGAATACAGCTCAGGAAAGAAAGAGTAATCAAAGGGGGAGGATGAAAACAAACAAAGGACGCAGTCTGTACTCAATCACAGCGATGTGGTTGGAAGGGTGATAAGGGATAAAGGGACACGAACTTGCGGTCATAATTGCCATTATGTGACATCACTGATCAAACCTTTGCTTAAGCTATGTCTCTTTGGCTCAAGAATAAAGAGCATGCACTGCAAATAATAAATGATTCCTGTAAAGTTACTTTTAGTTTACATACATTAAAGTGTCCTCTTCCTCTCCTCCTGCTCTTCCTCCTCCTCTTCCTCCACCTCCTCCTCCTCCTCCTCCTCCTCCTCCTTCTTCTCCTTCTCCTCCTCCTCCTCCTTCTTCTCCTTCTTCTTCTCTTCCTTCTTCTTCCTTATTCTTCTTGAGGCAGGGTCTTTCTTTGTCACTGGGACTGGAATACAATGGCATGTTCTCAGCTCACTGCAACCTCCACCTCCTGGGCTCAAGCCATTCTCCCACCCCAGTAGTTGGGACTAACAGGTGTATGCCTTTATGCCTGGCTAATTTTGCATTTTTTGTAGAGACAGGGTTTCCCCATGTTGCCCAGGCTGGTCTCAAACTCCTATGCTCTAACCATCCTCCATCCTCAGCTTCCCTAAGTGCTGGGATTACAGGCGTGAGCCACCATGCCCAGCCTCCTTTATCTGATACACAGTTTTTGTTTATTTGTTTGAAACAGGATCTCACTCTGTTACTCAAGCTGGAGTGTAGTGGCCACAATCATGGCTCGCTATAGTCTCACACTCCTGGGCTCAAGTGATTCTCTTGACTTAGCTTCCCATGTAGCTTGGACTACAGGTGTGTGCCAATCATAGTTAGCCATGGCTGGCTAATTTTTTGCTTGTTTGTTTGTTTGTTTTTATTTTAGCTGGGATGAGGTCTTGTTATGTTGCATAAGATGATTTCTAACTGGGCTCAAGGAATCCTCCCACCTCAGTCTCCCAAAGTGCTGGGATCACAGGCATGAGCCACTGCACCCAGACTGTTTTATGAGATTTGGCAAATGCCTAGAGTCATGTAGCTACTTCCTCAATCAGGATACAGAGTAACTCCAGTGATACACAACAAAGACTATTTCTTTATGTTCAAATACGCCATCTCCACCTATCCTGAATCTCTGGCAACTACTGTCAGCTCTTTATGCCCATAGTGTTATCTTTTCCAGAATGTCATACAAATGTGTAGCTTTATTCATTTATTATAATGTGTAATGTATTGTGAATTCCTCCACATTTTTGTGTATATCTGTAATTTGTTCTTTTTTATAGTCCTATAGCATTGTATTATATGGATACACCAGTGTTTGTTCATGCATTAGTCAAAGAACATTTGGGTTGTTTTCATGTTTCTGTGACTACCAATGAAACTGCTATAAACATTTATGAGCTTTTGTATGACATAAATTCACTTCGCTTGAATAAATACCTATGAGTAGGATTGTGGAATCATATGATGAGCATGAGTTTACATTTATAAGAAATTACCAAACTATATTATTAAAAAGTCAAGGGCCAGGAGCAGTGGCTTATGCCTATAATCCCAGCACTTTGGGAGGCCGAGCTGGATGGATCATCTGAGGTCAGGAGTTCGAGACCAGCCCGGCCAATGTGGTGAAACCCATCTCTACTAAAAATACAAAAATTAGCAGGGCATGGTGGCATGTGCCTATAATCCCAGCTACTCAGGAGGCTGAGGCATGAGAATCGCTTGAACCCGGGAGGCAGAGCTTGCAGTGAGCCAAGATCATGCCACCGTACTCTAGCCTGGGTGACAGAGTGAGACTCTGTCTCAAAAAAATTAAAAGGTCAAAAAATGACAGAAGCTGGCAAGGTTATGCAGAAAAGCAAACACATATACACGGCTGGTGGGCATGTAAATTTGCTCAACCATTGTGGAAAGCAGTGTGGTAATTCCTCAAAGAGCTAAAAACAGAACATTCCACCCAGCAATCCCATTACTGGGTATATACCCAAAAGAATATAAATCATTCTATTGAAAAGAACACATGTATGTTCATTGCAGCACTATGCACAATAGCAACATGGAATCAACCTACATACCTATCATTGGTAGACTGGATAAAGAAAATGTGGTACGTATATATATATACACACCACATTTATACACACACACACACACATACACACACACAACATGGAATACTATGCAGTCATAAAAAAAGAATGAGATCATGTCCTTTGCAGGAACATGGATGGAGCTAGAGGCTCTAGAAGCTATTATCCTTAGCAAACAAATGCAAGAATAGAAAGCCAAATACAGTATGTTCTTACTTATAAGTGGGAGTTAAATGATGAGAACACATGGACACAAAGAAGGGAACAACAGACACCGGGTTCCACTTGAGGGTGTAGGGTAGGAGTAGGGAGAGGATCAGATAAAATGACTACTGTGTACTAGACTTAGTACCTGGGTGATGAAATAATCTGCACAAGAAACCCCCACGACATAAGTCTATCTATACAATAAACCTACACACGTAATCCCAAACCTAAAATAAAAGTTTTTAAAAAAGAAACTGCCAAACTGTTTTCCAAAGTGACTATACAATTTTGCAATTTCACCTGCAATGTCTGAGAGTACTAGACTAGTAAAGAGTCTACAACCTCAATATCTCTTAATATTGTTAGGTATTATTGTTGTGGTTAATAGTATTATTATTGCAATTCTAATAGTTGTGGAGTGTCATCTTATTTTTGTTTTAATTTGCATTCACCTAATGACTAATGATGTACGTATTTTCACTTGCTTTTGCCATCATATGTTTTCTTCAGTGAAATATCTGTTCAAACCTTTTTTCTAATTTTAAATAATTTTTCTTTCTACTGAATTTATTAATTTCTAAGCTTATGTTGTTTTGTTTTTGTTTTTCTTTTTTTTGAGATGGAGTCTCGCTCTGTTGCCAGGCTGAAGTGCAGTGACGTGATCTTGGTTCACTGCAACCTCCGCCTCCCGGGTTCATGCAATTCTCCTGCCTTAGCCTCCCAAGTAGCTGAGAATACAGGCGTGTGCCAGTACGCCCAGGTAATTTTTGTACTTTTAGTAGAGATGGGGTTTCACCATCTTGGCCAGGATGGCCTTGATCTCTTGATCTCTTGACCTGATGATCCGCCCACCTTGGACTCTCAAAGGGCTTAGGATTACACTGCGCTCAGTCTGATGTTTCATTAAGTAAAAGCTACTATAATACATAGAATTTGAGTTAATGATAGCAATATGAAGCTAGATTTTAAGAAGTCAAAAGGCTTACGCTTCTAGATCACAGCTTCTCAGAGTTTAGTGTGCAAGCAAGTCACATAGGGATCTTGTTCAAAATGTGGGTTCTGATTCGTCAGGTCTGGGTGGAGCCTGAGAATGTGATTTCTAATACAGCCCCAGGTGAAGCCAATGTTTCTAGTTGATGCAACACATTTTGAGTAACAAGAGACTACAGAAATCTGGAATCTGGTTCAAATTACCTTTTTAGAATCCCAAAGCTGAACAACACTCAGCATGTAATTATGTTTTCCTTTATTTTTGGAAGAAAGAGAAACATGTAATTAACAAATACATCAAGATAGTTTTAGCTCCTTGAAGACATAGTGCAAACCTCTAGAACTTGAATAGGTATGTCACAAAGTCCCTGTAACAAAAACCTGTCCAAAAATTATGTTGTCATGTTTAATTGGTTAAAAAAAAAATCATGGGGGGCTCCTTTCATTGAACTCAATCCAATGAGAAAATAATTCTGTTCATCGCTCACTGGAATGATTTTTTTAACCCCAAAATATTTTAATGTAGTCATTGGTTACAGTCAAAACTTTCTGTGTCCTTCTCCTATAAACATTGGTGTGGGAGCGGATGAGTGGTGTTCAAATGGCCTAGGACCTTACCTAAAAAGCATCATATACAGGGGATTGTAAATAATGTGAGTACTATATAAATGTTGCTTCACATTGCATAAGATATAAAATAAAGTGACAGTAGAAAAACCCTTTTATTTTGCAAGTCTTATTAGAGCCTGGAATTTTTGTCTCCGATTTTGGCAATGCAAACACTGGTCTTTAAGAAGGTAATTTGTATTTTAAGGAGTAAGCAATATGATCCATTGAGATTCAGGAAGAAACTATTAGAGTTTCTATTTTCACACATTTTTAAATTGAAAAAATAAGAAAATTATATTACACCAATGTTTACTACATCACTTGACACATGGACCTTCATTTAGTCTCTATGTCATAGACCTACCTTGAAGAATTTCATTTTGGATATAAGTTTGAAATATTTTGGGGACATCCAAACAAGGACGTCAAGGAAGTAGCTAGACAAGTGATTACAAGGGAGAGACGGGCAGATCCATAAACCAAAAAGGTGTCTGAATATAGAGGGGAGCAGATGGGACGCCTTTGGTGACAAAAGCAAGTGTAACTAGGAGGAGAGTGTAACATTTAGAGTTTTGGTACAAGAGGAAGAAATGAGCAAGAACTGAGAAGGAGGCAAGGGTCAAGGGTGGCAACAGAAGCAAGCGGGTTTCCAGGAAAAAATGATAGCGTGTCAAGAAAGACTGATTAACCACATTAAATACTGCTAGAGGGTTGAGGAAAATGAGGGCACGATGTGCCTACTGGATTTGGTTACACGAACACTATGGTGACCTCAGTAAGACAGCAGCTATCTCAGAAGATCCCGTGAAAACTGGAAGCTGTGGGTCCATGTTTAAGCAAGGACATTCTCTCCTTTGGTTGTTAACAAAAGTTGATTTTATCTTGGTGTAAAGAAATACACACATCTTGTTTTAGTGTGCTCAATGTGAACATATTTGAAAATCAAAGAAATGCAAAAGTCGACAAACAAAATATTTTTAAATCAATCACTAAGAATCCTATTATCTAAAAGCAATCCCTGTAATAGTGCTGTGTCTCACTTCTGTGTCTCCTCACTTGATAAGTTTTTATTCTTTTAACTTATTCTGTGTAATTGTGATTATATTTTATGCAGCATTTTATGCACTGACTTTTTCACTTCACTTTTTAATAAACATTTTCCAAGTTTTAAATGCTTTGTAAGCATAATATATTATAAAGTGAGCATACCATGGAGATATTCATCCCATTTAGGTGGTTTCCAATTTGAAGGCTGTTATAAATAAAGCTGAAATGAGCATTTTTCTGTATAATCCTTTTCCCCAATTTTTCTAGATTATTTTCTTACAGAGAAATATCTGCAGGGAATTTTACGAGTTAAATGTTAGAAGGACCCTCAAACTCTAAGGGCCTATTTTAAATGAACATCTGTGTGCTATGGATTGAAAAGAGGAACCCCAAATTAATGCTAAAGTAAGATGATAAACTCTCAGTGGTTTTAATTCATTAACTCCCATGGACACACCTCATCCCAATTTCCTTTCTCACAATTTAGAATCTTACTTTTCCACTTCCTCCTCCGAGTTCATCTGGAACTTTCCTAATACTGAGCAGAACATAACTGCCAGTAAAATGAGAGGGAGAAAGGAGAATAAGAGGCAACGAGAGAGAAGAGAAAAAGAGGGAATGGGAGGAGGAAGAGCAAAAAGAGGGAAAGAGAGGAAGATAAGGCCACTTGGTGCATTAATTGATATGATTTGACTGCGTCCCCACCCAAATCTCACCTTGAATTGTAATAATCCCCATGCAGGGCATGGCTCAGTGGAGATAACTGAATCATGGAGTGGTTTCTCCCATAGTGTTTTCATGATAGTGAACAAGTCTCACGAGATCTGATGGTTTTATAAGGGGTTTTTCCCCATTTTGTTCAGCACTTCTCTTATCTGCTGCCATGCAAGACATGGCTCTGCTTCTCCTTTGCCTTCTGACATGATTGTGAGGCTTCCCCAGCCACATAGAACTGTGAGTCCATTAAGCCTCTTTCCTTTATAAATTACCCAGTCTCAGATATGTCTTTCTTAGCAGCATGAGACCAGACTAATACATTAATTTTTTAAAAGCCTTTGAGTTTTGTGTAATTTATATTTTTCTCCAAACACTTCCATTTTTTTAAGGCTGGAGCATTGTCATAGAAGACACATCGACACATCAATTTTAAGTTATTTGACAACCAAACTTCTTTTTCTGTTACCCCACTTTCTCCCTTTCGAGAAACTCCTCTTAGTGAAGTCTTCGTGAAACGCTCCTGTCTATCACTTAAAAAGAAAAAGCAAGAGCAGCTCTTCCTACCCTGTTCTGGGTCAACAGGAAGCTGGCACGTGAATTGGGCTTATCCAGTTGTCAATTAATTATGGGGTTTGTATCCTGAGACAGTGGCCCAATAATGCGGAGGCCTCAGCAGCCAGCTCATGCTTCTGTTGTGACCCCTGCTGCAATCTTCGATGATCAGCTCCCCTGTTGATTACCCATTCCTAAGTCTGGTCCTCCTGCTTCTTGTTCCTTCTATAGATCCCCAAGAACCTTTCCAATAATCTGTCTTTTTACCGAGTCCATCTTTGTTGCTTGTAAAGAAGCCTCTGTGAATCAGGCAGGCAGAACACGGCCTCATTTAGAAATTTGGACTTTAGAGCAATGGGAAACCACTGCACAAGTAAAAGCTTTCTGCACAGGACTGATTGCACAGGGGGAAAACAGAGACATGGAGGATGAGGGGAGTTAGTAAAAAAAAAAAAAAAAGAACAGAGAGAGAGAGAGAGAAATGGGAAGAAGTAGAGGTCACACATGTGGAATTGTCCGGGAGGACGGGGAGCAGCCAGAAGGCTTCAGAGAGGGGCCGACACATCGAGATCAAGAACATTCAAGGACTTTCTCACTTGAGCATCACACACAGACTTGGGGGATCAGGAAGTGAAGACAAGGACTGAGAGACTGTAAAAACGGCATGTTTCTGAAAGCAATGGCAAGGGCAAATGAGGATGCCGGGAGAGACATGTTATGCATTTCCTGAGCGACTTTGCAGGGCTTCATGTAGCTCACTTCAGGGCAACAGAAAGAATGAGCAGTTTGGTAATAATATGTCCTTCTGGCAGCCTCTGATTTCGCAATACTCATCTCCAACATATTCGACACAAAAAGGCCACCCCAGCATAGAGCCATCTCTCCTTCTTACCTTCTGGAAGAGAGTTCCTTAAACTTCACTGAGAAGATTCACTTGCAACTGTGGTTAAAAATTTAGCTTCCCGGCCGCGCGCCGTGGCTCATGCCTGTAATCCAGCACTTTGGGAAGCCGAGGTGGGTAGATCATGAATTCAGGAGTTCAAGACCAGCCTGGCCAAGATGGTGAAAACCTATCTCTACTAAAAATCCAAAAATTAGCCGGGTGTGGTGGTGGGCACCTGTAATCCCAGCTCCTCAGGAGGCTGAGGCAGAGAATTGCATGAACCTGGGAGATGGAGGTTGCAGTGAGCTGAGATCTGACTACAGGACTCGAGCCTGGGCAACAGAGTGAGACTCCGTCTCAAAAAAAAAAAAAGCTTCCCAGTTTTTGCCCCTGGAGATTCCGATACAGAGGGTCAGGGTGGGATCTGAGAAAATTTTTTTAACAAGTTCTACCATATAATGCTTGTCATCATAAAAGTGTGGAAAACACTACTATACAATTAGTTACTTGATGCAGGTATGTAATAGATACCTAGCAGGGTCTATCAGGGGTCTACTGGAGCAGGGGCTACAGGAGAGGATTGGTTTAAAGTAAAAATGATGCTTTCCCTGCCATGGGAAGAATTACAGTCTTGTGGGATGGACACAACTATTCGTAACTAATTTGGATACAAGCCAAACTACAAGCATAGGAGTGACCGTCCAGTTAAGGGGCTATAGAAGACAGAAGACAGCATTGAAGGGGTCGATGGCAAATTGTGGAGACTTGGTGAGAAAGGAGGCCTTTGACATAGGGCCTAAATGGACTTGGAGTAAAAATAAAAATCAATCCCTTTGAGGCCGGCACTGGAAAGAGAATATCCCGGAGGAAGAAGCACCTGGTTCTGGAGCTCCGACCTTGTTTGCAGATCCTCTCTTGCTTTGCCTCCTTCTCTGGTTCCGCTATCACCATCCTGCTGGCCTCAGAGGGCAGCAATCTTCAAACACTCTGGCCCAGACAGAAAAAAAAAAAACAAAAACCCCTTCCATGAACTCCGCATTGTCCAGCTGAGGCTGAGGCAAGGCTGAAATTAAAAATAATGAAAATCAATAGGCCCTTTGCTAAATGCTGAAGAGCAGAAACAAGGAAATAAACAGTCCCATAAAATCAAAACTTCATCTAAGAGGCCCACTCCACCCACATGGGACCCCTAAGGAAAGGGAATTATTCCTGACTCCTTCTCTTCCTATGTCCTGATCTCCCTTGACTTGGCAGGTGCTATTTTCATCTTTGTCTATCATTTGGACTCCTAAAAGTCTAGACAAGGAGAAGGAGAATCATTCTCCTTGGATCCAGCGTCTGCCCTCCCAGGCCCAGCCTCCTGAGTTAGAACTCACCTCTCCTCCAAGTAACTGAGAGCGACTGACTTTCCTTTCTGAGCTTCAATTTCTTTATGGCCTTTCAAAGAACACCATGGCGACTTTGTCTGAAATCAAGGCTGGATGCTATCATTCATTAACTGCATAAATTCTGTCTAGGCATTTAACCTTTCTGAGTTACTATTTTTCTGTAAGTAAAATTAAAGGTTTATATTAGAGTTTAGCTCAGTCCCATTTCTGATCTGTCTGTAATTCTAGGGACATCCACGGGCATGACTCAAATTGTTCATAGTATATATTATGCCTCAGTAGTAACGCCTTAAATGAAATAGCCTGAACCTAAAAGCTCAAATCTAAGAGGAGGGCTCACATACCTAAACTCCAACATCCCTCTTCTTTTAGAGAGCATGCCCAGTGTGTGGGAAGGGAGCTCTTGGATTCTCTCCTTCTCTATGTATAGTATTTAAAATGCATTAGGAGTGAGGGACTCCAGAAGACCTTTCTCTCTCTGGCAAACTTAGCTGCATGCAAAAATAGCATACTGGACAAACAGAAAAAGTGAGTCATCAGCTTCTCCCTCAGGCCCCCGCGTCCAGTGTCTGAACCATTAGAAATGAAAAGCAGGATTCAAACTAGCCTCATGGCATCAAGCAACTTTCTAGGATCTACAAACCATAGTACTTACGACTTCCTTTTCATACATAATATGTGCACGGGGCTTTAGTATGATGATGATGATGATAATGCTCAAAGATGAAAAGAACTACAATGGAAATAACAAAATGGCTTAAGGTGTCTTCCTTGGCATCCCCCAAATCTATTCTTTTGGTGAAGTTCAAACTACCCAATACACGTTTTTTTAATCATTAAAGGAGCATAGAGCATTAGATTCTACTTTAACAGGAGGTCTATGAGAACTGGACCTAGAAAATATAGAAAAAACAGAAGCTAGATAAAAATACTTCCCAGTGAGAGCACGGAAGTGACCAAAACTGGGAAACCATGCTCCAATGATGAATCAAAGTTAGAAGGCTTGGAGGGCAGGAAGCAAATATTCACAGCTGGGTATGGAACCAAGAAGTCCAAAAGGAAGGCACAGAGGAGAACTGGCAAATTGGAGAAGATGGGTGAGCAGAAGGTTAGTCTGGGGAAATACTAGAAAACAGCTCTACTGGCCAGGCACGGTGGCTCACACCTGTAATCCCAACCCTTTGGGAGGCCGAGGTGGGCGCATCACCTGAGGTCAAGAGTTTGAGACCAGCCTGACCAACATGGAGAAACCCCGTCTCTACTAAAAATACAAAATTAGCTGGGCGTGGTAGTGCATGCCTGTAATCCCAACTACTCAGGAGGCTGAGGCAGGAGAATCACTTGAACCCGGGAGGCTGAGGTTGCAGTGAGCTGAGATCGCTTCATTGCACTCCAGCCTGGGCAACAAGAGTGAAACTCCTTCCCCCCCGCCCACCCCAAAAAAAAGAAAAAAGAAAAAACAGCTCTACTACTACTACTACTACTGATAAGTGGCCTTTTAACGTTCTCATGGTGTAG
>NW_012103332.1:2943508-2977735 GCF_000951045.1 Mandrillus leucophaeus | reverse complement strand
CATGCCTGTAATCCCAACTACTCAGGAGGCTGAGGCAGGAGAATCACTTGAACCCGGGAGGCTGAGGTTGCAGTGAGCTGAGATCGCTCCATTGCACTCCAGCCTGGGCAACAAGAGTGAAACTCCTTCCCCCCCGCCCCCCTAAAAAAAAAGAAAAAAGAAAAAACAGCTCTACTACTACTACTACTACTGATAAGTGGCCTTTTAACATTCTCATGGTATAGGCCATGGAAACTGTCAGGAGTTCTATAAGTCAATGCAACCTTTCAAAAAGAGACAGCAGGTTAGTGGGCATTTATTTTTTTAAATTTTTTGGCTACATGATGTCATAGGCTTTCAGTTGAATTTGGTTTCTACCACTTAATTGCATATTGCTGATAAATAATTTACAACAAAGTTAGCAGCATAAAACACCACACATATATTATATCACAGTTTCCATGGATCAGGAGTCAGGCCTGGCTTTGTTGAATCCTCTGCCTCAGAATCTCATCTGGAAGCTGCAATCAAGGCTTCAGCCAGTGCTGTAGCCTCACTTCAAGGTTGGACTGGGAAAGCACTCTTTTCCAGGCCCATTTGGTTGTTGATGGTATCCTGTTTCTGGCAAGCTGTCAGGCAGAGGGCCTTAGCTTCTTACTGGCTGCCGGCTAGAAGTTGCCCTCAGTTTCTGACTATGTGGCCTCTCCTGGGGACAGCTCACAGCCTGGAAGCTTGCTCCTCACAGCCAGCAGGGAAGCAATGTTACAGTCACATCAAATATAATCATGTACCTGCAATCACATACATGCCATCTGCATTGCCATATTCCATTGGTTAGAAGGAAGTTACAGGACATGTCCATACTCAGGCCAAGGGGATTATCAAAGAGCATGATTACTGGGAGACAGGGGTCATGGGGAGCACCGTACCGTCAGTCTGTATGTCACATATAGAGTTTCTTGTTGGTGTGTGCTACTGATGCTGCTCTTCTGTTCTCCTTGAGAAACCAAGCAAAGACAGCACAGTACTAGAAATGAGCTACCTCTCATAGTGAAGTATAGGCTGCCGAACCTGAAAATGGAGCTCTCTAGTCATACCAGGGTTAATGAGACACAGTTGTTTCTCCTTTCTGTAGACTACCTGCTGCATTTCCTTTCCCAGAAACCAAAGCCTTCATTTCCCCAAACACTGTAGACAGAAATCACTAACTAGATTAAATGAAGGGAGTAAGCAAACAGGGAATAGTATAAAGATCTACATTTGGGTTCCCTAAACCACCTGCACAAGTTGCAGCAGAGCTTGGCAATAAAGCGTCGTGGAAAAGACAAGGGATTTGGTTGACTCGACATGTGTCAGCAGCATGATGCGGCTGCCAAGACCAGTGAAGGCAACTGGAGGCTGTGTTAGACTCAGTATAATTGGTGTAGACAGAGGGAGGAGACACGCTTTCCTCACTCTGTGCTACTCTGACCACACATGGAGAATGATGCTAATGGCAGATCTCATGTGCTAAGAGAGACACGCATCAAGAGCACTTGCAAAGAGGACCCCCAGGAAACCAAGGACATTAAAACCATGGGAGATAATAAAATGGATAAGGACTGGGAATACCTATTCTGGAAAGACAAAATCCTAAGCTGAATAGTAGCACGGCTGTCAGGCACTAGAGGGCTGTCGTATGGATGAGATATTAGATGGTTTTATATGAGCCTAAGGGATATAACTAAAACCCATAGTGGAAGTACGGGAGGATTCAATTTCTGCTCAGCGTAAGAAACATTCTCCAGTCAGCACAATTGCCATAGCAGATAATATATGCTTCTTATTGGAGGTCTTCACTGAGTCATTCACTTATTCCACAAACATTTATTAGCTCCCAAACTGCCAAGCTCCAAACTATGCAGACACCTAACAGAAAAGATGCATTTCCTGAATGCACCTTGAATAAGACAAGCAAATAATTTCAATACACGACTAAAAATGCCAAATGCTGAAGTAACCAACAACCCCCAAACCTCAGATATTTCTTTCTTGCTCATGTCACATGTAGGAAGCCACAGCTCAGGTCCCATGGTTCTATGTGCCTTCTCATTCTGGGGACCAAACTGCAGAAAATTGGCACAGGAAAAGAGCAATGAAGCTGGTGAAAACTTATAATGCTTTTGAAAATGTCCTCTCGGAAGGGGCTAATCTGCTCACCCTCCATTGACTGAAGAATGTCACTTGGCCAAGCCTGGCACCAGTGACAGAAAAGCACAGGCGGCCACTGAAAGTCATATAGCTAGATGCAGGTATGTCTCTTCCTCTATGGAGACGCAGGGAGCAGATGATCAGGAAAAAATGAACTAATCAACTCTAATGCCCTTGGAGACATGCTGGGGTAGGTGAAAGAGAAATCTAGTCCTTTTCCCCAGAAGAAATCAGAGATTGTGTGGAAAAGATAACACTTCAGAAGGATCTTCGAAGATGGTGGCCGTTCTTCACAGGCTAGGACTATCGCTGTCAGTTTCTAAAGTCACTATATTCACACATATATGCATTATGCAGAATCATACATTTCAATGTGAATGTTTATGAATGAGTTAGCACTGGTCTAAGCAGGATAGCTTTATTGGCTGGAGAGAAAGGTGAAAGAGTGAACAATCGACCTTTCCACTTGGGGAGAGAAATCTACAGAAATTTAAATGAGGTAAATGAAATTTTACAGTTGAGAAATTATAGCTGTGAAGATCTAGGTTAATCTGGGGACGAAAGTGGGTGAATCAAGAGAAAAATATAAGAAGCTGGATTTAATTAAGAAACCTAGAAGGAAGATATTAAGAGCTGTTGTCCATGAAGAATAATACATGAAAGATTTTTCTGTCATTTTTGGTTTCAAAGGCCTAAATTATGGTTTTTCCATCCTCCCCACAAAACTGTATCTGTGAAAATTCTGCAGATAGAAGAATAACCATGCTGATTAAAGTTTGTTTATTACTTTATAGGAAATTTTTATTGTCTGGCTACTGGGAGCAAAACAATTTTCACTAGGGTAGAAGATAAAAATTGTCCCTTTTTTCTTAACTGTGGCCAGTGAACCAAGGGAATTTGGATGAGACAAGAATGGGCACTTGGCCTAAAACACTTAATTGCTCACATTGTGCACCCTTTAATTTTTAATACATTTTATTTCTGCATTCAGGGAGTAGTTTTTACTTTGTTTTGTTGTTGTTGTTGTCTTCCTCTTTCCCCTGCTGCAAAGCTATTCTTCTAGAACTTTTGCAATGAACACGCTAAATGCCAACTGTACCATGCAGTGCCTGTGAGAATAAGTGCTTCCCTATTCGTTTTCAGCTTGAAAACTGCCTTCTTCTTCTCCAAGGAAAAAATACAATTTTAAAAATTAGTGTTGGGATCCTAACAAAATTATCACAGTATTTCCCACTAAAGCTAGTACTGGGGCACAATTAGGGGCCAGCATAGTGAGTTTCAGTACTTGTGAATTGGTAAAGTTGTTGTGCAAGGCAAAATATGTTGAATGGAAGTTAGAAGGCCTCTTTGGATTTCTGTGTCCACAGTTGCTAGCAATGTACTTTCGGCTAATCACAATAACACTGAACACTTACTCTGTGCCACATTTGACTTGAAGCTTTTATGGGTACTAACTCATACACTCCTCATAACAATATTATATGTGGGGAGCATTATTGTTTCTATTTTACACATTAAAAAATTGAGTCACAGCCACCTATCCCAAATATATAGAGACTTTTTAGAAATCAGTAACAAAAATACAAACAAGTCAATAGGGAACAATAGACGAAAGACAAGAATAGGCAAGTCATGAAAGAAGGGATCTGAACAGCCATTAAACACTGTAACTAATTAAAAGTAAACTAAACTAAAAGTATAGCTAAGTAAAAGTGTTCAACTTCATTTGTCATCACAAAATCCAGTGAAAACCAAAATGACACACTAGTACCCACTCAAAAAAATGGCTAATATTGCAAAGACTGATTCTACCAAAACCTTTGGAAAAAAAGCAGAGAAACATGACTGGTAGGGTATGAGTTGGCCTCACTTCTTTGGAAAGCAGTTCAACATTAACCACTTAAGTTGGGCATGTGAAAGTCCTGTGATATGACAATCTTACTCTTAGGTTTACACCAAACATATGCTTGAAACCATGTACCAAAAAGCATATGTATTAGTCAGGGTTCTCTGGAGGAACAGAACAAACGGTATATATGTATATACGAAAGAGAGTTTATTAGGAAGAATTGGCTCACACGATCACAAGGCAAAGTCCACGATATGACTTCTGCAAGCTGAGGAAGAAAGAAGCCAATAGTGGCTCAGTCTGAGTCCAAAAGCCTCAAAACCAAAGAAGGTGACAGTGCAGTTTTCAGTCTGAGGCCGAAGGTCCAAAAGCCCCCAGCAAAATCAATGCTGTAAATCCAAGACTCCAACAGCAGAAGAACTTGGAGTCTGATGTCCAAGGGCAAAAACCATCCAGCACAGGAGAAAGATGAAAGCCAGAGGACTCAGCAAGCCAACTTATCCCACGTTCTTCCACCTACTTTGTTTTTGTCTGAGAGAGGACTGCTGGCAGTGGATTGGATTGTTCCCACCCACACTGAGGAACATGAGGTCTTCCTCTCCCAGTCCACTGACTCAAATGTCAATCTCCTCTGGCAATACCTTCATAGACATACCCAGAAACAATGACCAGCCATCTAGGCATCCCTCAATCTAATCAAGTTGACACCTAATATTAACCATCACAAAGAATGTGCATGAAACGATGATTTGTGAAAGTCCTAACTGGAAACAGCACAAATACCCTCAACAGAAGGATGACTAAGAATATTTAGTATATTCATACAATATGACATTATTCAGCAATGAACATGAGCCTTAGCCCATGCAACAACATGGATGAACTTCATCATAACGTCAAAAAAAGGACTGAGATACAGAAGGATGCTATATGACGGTAGTGAAATAAAGTGTCAAAGATTGAAAAAGTAAGCTCTAGTTTTAAAATTCAGGATAGTGGTGACTTTGGGGAAAGAGGAATATTATTTCTAATTTTTGTAAATTTCCCAATCAGCTATAGTGAACAGGTAGTAATATACAATGAAACAAATGCAAAAGTAAATTTTAAAAATTCAGCTTCACCCTTGAGTGCTGACATGTGGAGGTTGAAAAGCAATGCAGAGTCTTCTCGGGTATCATCTGGGCCTGCAAATGCTTCTTTCTCCTGTCGTGCTTTCATCAAGTTCAGTGGAGAATTGTGCTGTTCGAAACTTCTCCATTGAAACTAAACCTGTGCTTCCTGGATGCGTGTACAGATCCCATTTCCTTTCTGAAGCTTCCCCTTTTCTGATCAGCCAGCTAGAAGCAGAACTCCCTTAAGCCCTTCCATTAAAGCTATGTTATTTCCATAAGTATGTCAAACATTTTGAGCGTTGGTACCCATTTCTAGAACACAGTAGTATCCATTTCCTGACTGTTTAAACGATTTAATAATTGGTAAGTGCTCAAAATTTGATTTGGAGTTATTTTACTTTCTTTATTTCCTATTATAACGTATAATATAAAAGATAATGTAAAAGTCACACAAAAAATGATGAGAAAATGTTCTAAAATATGACTTCAGGATGCTGTTTCAAATGTTAAAAAATAACATTTTTTCTTTACTTTAAAACGAATTTTAACATTTTAATATTTATGAAACGAAGATTATCTCAAGATTGATGGAGTTTTAGCACTGTTGTTGGTCAAGCAGTCTACATGATGTTGATGTCACTGCCTGACATTGATGGCCTTGCTCCTATTGGTAGGCAGACTTAAGCTGGCCTCCAGTGATCCTAACCTCCTGGTATTTATGCTCTTGAGTGAACTCTTCCCTCGAGTATGAGATGAACCTAGTAACTTGGTTTATTGTTTGTTTGTTTTTTGAGATGGAGTCTTACTCTGTCGCCCAGGCTGGAGTGCAGTGGTGCAATCGGCTCACGGCAACCTCCGTCACCCGGGTATTAGTGCTTCTCCTGCCTTAGCCTCCCGAGTAGCTGGGATTACAAGCCTGCGCCACCCACTCGGCTTTGTGTTTTTAGTAGAGACAGTGTTTTGCCATGTTGGCCAAACTGGGCTCGAACTCCTGACCTCAAGTGATCTGCCTGTCTCGGCCTCCCAAAATGCTGGGATTCCAGACATGAGCCACCACACCTGGCCCTAGAAAGTTGTTTCTAACAAACAGAATATAGCAAATATAACAGGCTATCACTTCTAAGATTAGATTACAAAAAGACTATGGCTTCTATCTTGGGCATTCTCTTTTGCTATCTTACCTGCTCACTTTGATGAAGCCCCTATGAACAGAGGCCACACGACGAGATGCTAAGGGAACCTCTGGAACAGCCAGCAAGAAACTCAGTCCAACAACCTGCACAAAAATACATTCTACCAAAAGACACACTAGTTAGCTTGGAGGCAGATCCTTCCCTGGCGAGCCCTGACATGACTGTAGTCCTGGCTACCACCTTGATTATAGCCTGAGACACCAGGAGCCAGAGGACTCAGCTAAGCTATGCCAAGACTCCTGACCCAAAGAAGCTGTGAAAGAATGAATATGTGTTGCTTGAAGGCATGAACTTTGGAGGTAATTTGTTATTCAGAAAAAGTTAACTAACACTCATGCTACCATTACTTCAATTGAGAAATCAGTGTTGTTTGAAGTACGTATGGTGAGTATAACTGCTCTTTAAAACATCATTTAAAATGCACTATGATTTCACCTTGGAATGAAAAGGTAGCGTATATGAAAGTAAACAAAAACCAGAAACAGAATACTGGGGTATACTTGTAGCTTTATAAAGTCAATGCCCTTATTTCTAGGAATAACCAGGAAGTATATATTCTCTTGCAAAGCAACAACCAAATCTTTGTGGGACTGTATTAGTTTGCTAGGGCTACCATAAACACAGTATCACAGATTGGATGACTTAAGCAACAGAAATACATTATCTCTCAGTTCTGGAGGCTAGAAGTCCAAGAGCAAAGTGTCAGCGGGGTTGGTTCCATCTGAAGGCTGTGAGGGTAAATCTGTTCCACATCTCTCCCTTTGGCTTGTAGATGGCTGACTTCCACCCATCTTCACATCGTCTTTCCTCTGTCCTTATCTCTGTGTCAAAATTTTTCCTTTTTATGAGAACACAAGTTATGTTAAATTAGTGTCTACCCTAATAACCTCATCTTAACTTCGTTACCTCTGAAAACACCTATCTCCAAATTTAGTCACATTTTTTGGTATTGTGGGCCACAACTTCAACATACTAATCTTGGCAGCATACAGATCAATCCATAAAACCATGTAAAGTAACATTTCGTAGGTTCTGGAGATCCAGATATGTATGTCTTTGTGGGGGCCATTATTCTGCCGACATCAAAAGTGAATGATGAAAGAGAAACCATGGGGACCTTCCTACTGCTGCAGTATGAATGGCATGTCACCCCTGTGAATGGGACACAGCTATCAACTACAGAAATAAAATAATGTGCTCTGCACAAGGAACACCTCCCAGCCTTGATCATTCAAACAAAAATGGACCAATTGTTTGGTTTTCCATTGAGGGCCTCTTCTTCTTGCTCTGCCCGTTCAAGGTCACTTGCTTTGCAGGTAAATACAAGTCAACTCAGGAAACATCCACAGCTCTGGGTAATGGCACTATTTGAAACCAGTGGCAGAAAGAATATTCTCTGGATTCAGTTATTCAACATATATTGATGTACAATATGAATACATATTGAATCATGAACAATGAATAATGAACAATATTGAATACAACGTATATTGATATACAATACAATATATTGATGTACAATATGCCATATGCCATATACTATTAGTGACTTTCAACTGCACATTTAACCTAAATCTCAAAATATTCTATTATATGTAAATATCACTGTATTATTTTATTTAAAAAATGAGGTTCAGGGAGGATATGTAAGTGGATTTGAAGGAAAGAGATTCAAACATAGCAATATCTGACCCCAAAATCTTCTTCTTTGAGAACATTCTTCTTTCACTATGATTTTCAAGCACCAGTTACCTCTGGAGCAGATGTTGTTTGTTCTCAAGAACTGTTCCCTTAAAGCAGGTGTCCCCAACCCCGGGTTGTGGACCAATACTGGTCTGTGGCCTGTCAGGATCTGGGCAGAACAGCAGGAGGTAAGGCAAGCCAGCACTGCCTTCCTGAGTTCTGCTTCCTGTCAGGTCAGCGGCGGCATTAGATTCTCACAGGAGCCAGAACCCAACTGTGAACCATACATGCGAGAGACCTAGGTTGTGCGCTCATTTATGAGAATATAATGGTAAATGTAATCAGCTTGAATAATCCCCAAACCATCCTCCACCCCACCCAGGTCTGTGGAAAAATTGTCTTCCTCGAAACCAGTCTCTGGTGCTAAAAAGGTTGGAGACTGCTGCCTTACAGAGTCTGCAATACAGAGGTCATTCATTCAGAGTACTTAAGAGAGTTGAGGAGCTTTTTTTTCTGTATTAATTCTTTCTAAGGAAGGTAAAACCATCTGATTTAATTCCTTTTTGTAATAACAGCACACATACATTCAGTGTGTACTCTGTGTCAGGAACTTTATGTGTGATAATATGAGAAGGGTATCATTATTTTCCCCATTTTCCAGAGGAAGAAACTGAGGTTAAGTAATGTGGGTGAAGTTATAGAGCTAATGTTGCAAAGCTAGAATCTGCTGGTTCCAGAACCTGCCCTCTTGGGGTTTGTGATGTTGACTGCAAGTCTATTTTGGGGGAGCTCACTTCCTGTTCTTTTTCTACTTATAAGTAGGACCTAAAAGACATAGGCTATAAACACGATAGACTCACAAAAACATCAAGAAAAAGCCATAGCCATGGTAACAATTAAAGAACAGGACAGTGCATAATGAGTGCTAATTATGGGCAAAGGATAAGTGAATTAGGAGCCAGACAAGAAAGGGATACAGAAAGCTCATTGGTTTTGCAGCTTTAAATCAGCCACAATGAACGATACCCCTCTTTCCTGCTAATGCAACAAAGACTGAGACAGATGAGAGCTAAGTATCTCCTTTATTACCAATAGAGGCTGTGATGGAGGGTATAACTGTGACAGAGCCAAGATACCCACTAGCTGAACCTCAGAACTAGGCACACTGACCCAGGGAGGAAGAGGCCACCCCAGACCCAGGTAGATCTCTCTCCTACAGGGAAGCATCCCTGAGGAGCAGCAGAGAAGCCTCGCAGGCTAAATGCTCCCTGATGCATCTCATTCCCAAGAGGAAGGACAGAGCTGATGGAAGCATTTATAGCCATTCTTCCCCAATTTATCAATAAATAAGTCCCGCTATCTCCTGAGGCAGGCACAGTGTTTCTGCCAACTCAAAGTGGCTTCCAGGAAGAGGTGAATCCATAAAGACAAGCAGACTCCATAGCCAGAAAGGACATTATATACTCCAAAGAATACACCAATACTTCTCTAATGTTTAGCTCCATGAGAATAAGGATACTGTCTCTAGCTTGCTTATGCATCTCCAGGGTCTACCCTAGTACTGGACGGAGACTAAGAGCTAAAGAGTTAAGTGATGCTGGAATGAATGTGTGACCCTCGACAAAAAAGCTGATCTGAAACACCACATAAAATCAAGGGCCTCAATGTGAGATAAAGTTTGCTGGAAACTGCATCTCTATAACAGCTTTTATATTTAAAGGATGATTATATGTGGGGAGAGAAAAATAATTACACTGAGAACTGAACTTTTAAGCATAGCATTTTCCTTTGTCAATTAGTTGACTCAGGGCAATTATAAAAATATCATGAATATGGGATTTAAATACCTTATGGATAGTTAAATTCCTGGAATGTAAGTACATGTTGAAGGCATGGAGAACTCAGATCTCTTCTTCATTTGAAGAAATGACGTAAAATATAGTGGAGTCCTCTTTCTAGTTTTATGAAGTAATATGTGCAGGTAGAGAATGGAAGGAGAGAATTCTATCATGATACAGGAAAAAAGCATAGAACTTGACTTTGACCTGTTTCTAAATCCAACACTGTTAGTTGCAAGCTGGAACATAAAACCTTTAAGAAGTTACTTCTCTGTACGTAAAACTAGGGGAAAGGAAAGGAGAGTATTCAAATCTCTCAGCATACAGCTACTCAATAAATGTCATGTTTTTATTTGCCTCTTCATTTCTCTTTCTTGTTTCCCATACCATCTAATAGATTTTTCTAAGATTGCACAAAATAGTTATTTTTCATTAGTTTACAGAATTACTTTACAATAATCATTATGGTGCATATATTGAAATATCGTAACTTGATTATTTTAAATATGAAAGCTTTTTTTTTTTTTTAAATTTAAGAACTAACTGCTAGTACATATACACCATGGAATACTATGCAGCCATAAAAAGGAACCTGACAGTGTCCTCTGCAAAGACATAGTTGGAGTTGGAAGCCATTATCCTCAACAAACTAACACAGGAACAGAAAGCCAAACGTCACATGTTCTCACTTATAAGCGGAAGCTGAACAATGAGAACATATGGACACAGGGAGGGGAACAACACACACTGCGGCCTGTCAAGGGGGTGGAGGGAGGGAGAACATCAGGAAAAATAGCTAATGCACGTGGGGCTTAATACCTAGGTGATGGGCCCATCGGTGCAGCAAACCACCATGGCACATGTTTACCTATGTGACAAACCTGCACGTCACATCCTGCACATGTATCCTGGAACTTAAAAGAAAATTATTATTATTTTTTTTTAAAAAAGAACTAATTGCCTAAGCTTCAAAGCATTCTACAAAATATTTATTTCCACCACAAAGCAGATTTATATATGTATATAAACTATATATATATGAACTGTATATATAAACTATATATATGAACTATATATAAACTCTATCTATATCTATATCTATATCTATATCTATATCTATATCTATATCTATATAGCCAGCTCTTATAAGTGTCATTGCAAACATTTCCAAAAGAACAGTGTTCCAAAGTCTATGGAAAGAGAACTGTACTATTGTCTAAGAGACTTCTTGTGGCATTAGTGCTATTTCAATCTAGAATTAAAACAAGGCTTTGAAAGGAAAAGCCAGCACCAGTGGTTTTCAGGGACCATACGGACATACTCTAAAGGAGTTCAGTGGGAACTCCAAGACAGAAGGCAGCTGCTAGAAACAGCATGTGCTGACTGAAGCTGAGAGTTCAGAGTAGGAGGTAAGGGTCTGAGAGTCACAGTTCAAATGCTCCTTGGACCTTCCTATTACAAACAGAACTGGGAACTCATGAGAATGATTAGACTGAATTGTAATTTTTCTGTTCATGCACATCTGTGAGCTCCTAAGTAAGGGATTGAATTCATTCTTCTTCATAAATCTCTACCCATGTACCTAGCACAGAGGCTGCTGTTTGGGAGGTACCTAATACATATTGATTCAACTGAACTGATGGGCCTGCCAGGAAAGAAAACTTTTTTTTCTTCCTGAAGAGTGTGAGGTTCCCAGTATCTTTGAATAAGGCCTAAAAGAGCAAATCATCAAGATCTACTCATCAAAAGATCAGGCAGCTTTGGTCCCAAAACCTAAAATCAAAGAGAGTACCACAATTTGCCATTGCCCTGAAGGTATTCCAGCACTCAGCAGGCGCTGGTAATTTGAACAAGGGGACCCCTTCAAGCCTGCAATACTGCAATTTTTGTAGCACTGATATGTGTAATTTTGACCACAGTTTAACACAGGATAACAAATAAAAGCAGTATTTTATTTGTCTATAGTTGTTTATCTAACACAATAGACTATAAGCTTTTTTCTGAAATTGTATTTACTGTGATACTTTACCTAAATTAACTAAGCCAGTATCATCTGCACAGGGCCAAAGTCTGCAGTATCATCTGCACAGGGCCAAAGTCTCCATTAGAAGTCTTAGGCACATTGCCCAGAGCTTATGGTGCCTTGAATGCTTCCCAAAAATGATTTAATTTCTTTTAAAAATCAGAAAAATATAAACTTTTAGGTTAAAGAAGATATTTAAATAAAGAAGAAAATATATTCACCTGTATGCTAACGCAGTCATAAAATATAATTTTAACTTGGCAAGGCAGGGAGCAGGATTCATAAAGGAAAACATCATAAAAGTCGTAACTGGACCTTGTAACCACATCTGCCAAGATGTGTCAAAGTTGGTGTTATAAAGTAGATAATCTTGAAAATCCTGTTTTTGGGGGAAAGAAGTCAGTCCATTTGTCACAGATGGATGGATTGTTGTTACATACACAAAGACAAAATTGGGCGTTGGGATGGGGTGGTGGGGGAGGCAGGAGATGGGTGAGTTGAGTTGGAAGGAACAACGATCCTCCGTGTTTTATGATTGTGACCCGCATTTCCTCTCTCACTAACAGACTGCTGTAGCTAATTAGCAAATCAAAAGAAACAGAAACAATTCTAGACCTCAGCACAATCAAATTAGTGGAGTTATTTGAGGATATCATTTTCACACAGTGCAATCATGCTCTCTTTGTTTTGGTCAAACGAGTGAAAATTATCTTTCAAACCCGACGCCCTTCCCTCTACCCAACTGGCTCTGTGGATAGTGGCATTTCCTATCTGCTCTCATAAGTTTTACAGATGATCTTTTTCTATTAAGACAGGAATGTACAATGTACAATTAAACAATACCCAACAAGCTTCCCTTTTAAAAATACATTTGACTTTTAAGGTGATTCAGCAGTAAGAGCCATTAGTACATCATCTAAATCAGGACTTGGAAAGTTTATTAAAATTGGATTTTTAACCTGATCCCAATTTCCTTTGCAGATAAAGAGTCCCACTGGAGTCTTTAATATTCATGCTATTAACCTGAAAGATTCAAACAACCACGATGGGAAGAGAGGCTATACAGGGCTGCCCACTAGACTAAGGTTACAAATAAAATCCCATTGAGTCTGGGCAGGTAGACTACTGTGGATTCTGGGCATCTTCAAAAGGAGCAAATTCTCTCTTTTTCTCCTCTCCGCTTTACCTGACTTCCCCCTCTCCTATTACATATTTTGGGGGAAAGAGAAAAACTACCAAAATAGCAAACATAAGCACACTACTCAATTACATAGAGCACTGGACTAGGAGTCTAGTTTTTACTGGAAGGGTGGTTTCCTCCTCTAGTGCTCTAATGAACTCCCTCAATTATAAAACAGGGAAGTCTGGGCTAATAATCTCTAAGATTGGTTGAGAAGATGCACTTTGGAGTCAGGTGAGAACTATTCAAATATCAATCCTACCACTTATTAGTATGTCACCTTGAATGCGTCACTAAACTCTTCTAAAGCTCTGTTTCCCCATTTATAAAATGAACAAAAGGTGCAGCTCATATGATTCATTTTGCATCGTACCTGGCACTGGAAGCCTTAGATACACGTTAGCTGGTATTATTACTGATCACTGCCCAAACGCATAGGTCAGTTGCTTTTGTTTCTATTTCATGCCTTTTCACTCCTTGAGCCTTTATCTTCTTCAGAACAATTTGCAACTGTGTTAACTGATGCCTGTGAGTTTCTGTAAAGATAGGCTATGAGTGCTAGCCTTGTTTTTCCTTGACATAAGATTTTTATGCTCCCTTAGGGCAATAGAGATGTCTTAATTTTTCATCTCTCCCTTGGTAACTGGCATAGTGTTATACACATACCAGGTGCTCAATAAAGACTTGGAGATCTTAAAATATCAGCAGTACAGAGATCTTCCACGAAAACCCTCTCATTTTCCAGTTGTTGGCACAGAGAACAAGAGTCTTGGGCCACACATCTATGACTGACAGCCACTTCGCCAGTCCACTACCACCGTGTCTTCCAGGAGCCTCTATTCTTATGCCTCTGGCTTTGAAAGAGAAACATGTTTGACTCAAACCCTGACTCCTCGAGGGAAGTTCCATTTACAAACTTTGTTTTTTTTTGAGAGCATAGTATATTTCAGATACCATACAGGATTCATCATTAAATCATGATACCAGAGCTCAAAGCATTTATAATCTATCAGGGAAGACAGATCCCTAAATAGATGTTTCAATAATGTGCTTGTGTTGTTACAGGAGAGCTAAGCTCTGGTACTATATGCACTTCTGGATGGGAAACCTAACTCATGACCAGAAGACTTCAGGAAGAGCTATTTAGGAGCAGTGGCAAATGCCTGGACTCACACATAAAGCTAAGTAAGAACAAAATAGCCAGTTGATATTTTTATTTATCTGAATGTAAGAACATTGATTATTGAACAATGAACAATTGCTCAGATTTTAAAAGAAATGAGGAAAAGTAAAATGCTAGTCCTCAAATTCCTGTCACTTCACACATGTGCCCTGCAATCATTTCCTGCAAATGGAAACTTCTAACAAAAACTCTGGGCTGGAAACCTGGGGTTCCAGTTTCTTTCAAAGTCTTGTGGTAGGGAACTAAGTAGGTCAGTAACCTGCGTTTGGCTTCCAGGGTGCAAACAGAATCATTGCTAACCCCCTTTGTGTCTCACAATGGGTAATGAAATTCATACTATGGCACCAAAGCACTTTGAACTCTTTAGAAAAAGTAATCATATCAACTTAGAGCATCAAAACTGCCCCGTATTTTGAAGGACTCATGATCTGCACTGTGCTTGGCTGCTGGTGGAAGCTTAAAGACACCAGTAATTGGCAGAGCTTTATCTTAGACTTCCATTTGACCCTCACAACCTCACACATGATTTTACACAGCTTCCTGTAATGGGGGAGAAAAGCACTTCTTTTAAATCTAATGTTAGTTGAAATGCTAAGGCTTTCAAAGTGGGGCTTTAAAGTCACTTTTTAGACAGTGTTTTTTTTTTTTTTTTTTACTTAAAATAGACATGCCAACATTATTCTGACTGAAAGAAGTAGACAAGGTCATTCAACTCCTAAAAGCTTATTTTCCAAAAGCACAGTTAGGTCTCAGCTTTCGGGGTGCTTCCGGCTTTATCAAAAAGACAGAAAATACTGGTCACTGTGTTTCTTTCTCAAAGTGCCGAGGGTAATCTGTGTATGAGATAAGGGGCCAATTTCCTATAGGAACCTTCTCTTAGATGGGAGAATATTTTTAAATTAAACAATGTTGGTGTAATATATTTAAAGGTAAATCACAAATTCTAAGTCTTCCAAATATTTATTTACTAATATGTAAGACATGGAAACTATAGAAATTTCATTTAAAGGAAGTTACTTTGATGAAATTTGCTTTTTGGGGTGTATGATTGCTGTTCGCCCTTGAGGGCAATTTGCTTTGGCTCAGGTAAGCAGGCAAGCCCGTTTTTCCAAGGCGATTCCAACTCCACGCCCCTCAAAACCTTAAATCCTAAATTGAGTTATTGGGTGCAGGTCGGTTCTCCCACAGAACCTCCCAGCTTCCGGAACAGAGGGGCGGGGCAGAAAGACTCTGCTTTTTATTTCAGAGCTGACGTTTGCAATCCTAGTGCACTAGCAAAAAAAAAAAAAGAAAAAAAGAAAAAAAGAAAAGAAAAGAAAAGAAAAAAAAAAGAAAAAAGCTGAATTTTCCGCGCTCTTCTGGCAAATTGGCGTCCACTCTCTGACGCGAAACCAAAGGAGGAGTATTCAATGGCGACAGGGCGCTCTTTGAAGCCGGCTCCTCGCGGGGATTCCGGCCCAGGCTGCCGCCGCGGTCCCAGTCCGGCTGCAGAGCGAATTGGAGAGGATGGAATCTCCTGCTTCCCGCGGGGCGGAAGGAGAGCCAGGGCCTAAGGTGGGTCACCTGCCGGGAAGGGAACACTGGTGGTGCAGACGCACGTGGGAGGAGCACAGGTCCCGGGTACAAGTGCCGAGCTGGCGACTTGGGGAAGAGGTAGGCTCGGGCTCAGACCAAGCAGGCGTGAGGGAGTAGACCGGACGTCCCAGGTTTGCAGTGACGGCGGAATCACCCACCCAGCCGCCTCACCTTTCTGGAGCGCTGGTCCTCTCCCTTGGACTGAAACCCGAGGGGCCGCCGCACCGGGTGGGTGGGACCGACTACTCCAGGACCCGCTGTTGGAGCTGCGTGCCAGGCGGGGCTGTGAGGAGCAGCTGAGCACAGAGCGGTGCACCAGGCACCTAGCGGGCCGGACTAGGGTTGGCACCCAAGCCGGCCGGACAGCAGTGGGCGCTCGCGATCCTCCTCTGCCCAACGCGCTCTCCCTCCGGGCCCGGCCTCCTCCGTCCCCTCCTTCTGCTCCTGCTCCTCCTCCTGCTCCTCCCCTCCTCGGGATTGAGCACCAAAACGCCCGCCTGCAAGGTCCTAGGCGCGCTGGCAGCCAAGAGTCGCCGCCACCACCACCGGGTCTCAGTGGGTGCCTGCGCCTTTTCCCCGCCCGCCTGCCCCGGGCCGTTCAGAAACTTGCTCCACCCGCCGCGGGTGCTCCGCAGTACTGCCCATGGCCCAGCCCAGGAGCCTATTTAGGGCGCCGGACGGGCTGGACAGAGGCGCGGCTCAGGTGAGTGCGGCGCGCGCGGGGTGGGAGAGTGGCAGGACGCAGGTGTGGGGGGCTCCGAGGCGCCTTAGTCTGGCGTTCTGGACTTCGGGCAAGTGCAGAACCCAAGAAGAATCGGGGCTGGAGCAGGTGGAGTGGATGCAGAGGGAAGCAGGAAGAAGAGGCTGGGGATTTTCCCATCCTCCTCACCTCTTACCCTAGCACCTCTGCTCTGGAAGTCCCGAGGGACCGGTTGATCTGTAAGGACAGGGATCCGAATTTCTGACTCTTACTGGGTTGGGTGTTTTTCCCCCCAGCAGAGTCGGGAGGTTCGCTCCTGCCAGCTGCTTGGCGACCGCAGCTTCAACATAGGACCCTGTGGGCCAGCGAGAGCGCAGCACTCAACGGAACCTGGGTACCACCTGGGGCCAGAAACTGGGGCGATGACACAGCCCGCAAAAGTAACTCGGTCGAGGGAGCCTTTGAGGGTAGAGAAGCCTTGGTCGGGTTTGCCTTTGCATTTGGCTGGAGATAGGCATCCCCAAGGGAGAAATTGAGGCGACAGCCCTGACAATAAGTAAACCTGCCATCCCCAATGCTAATTACGTGAGGGTCTTTTTTTTTCTTGTTACTTTATACTGATATTTTTTTCCCCTCGTGGGTTTCTATTTCCGGGCCCTTGGGCAGCGGATGGAGGTGAGGGATGACGGGGCGCGAACCTGCGGTTGGAGAGCCTAGCCCCCGGATCCCAAGAAGGGTTTTATTCGCGGAACTTGACCTCGCCAGGTGCGCTCTACCAGCCAGGGGGCGGACCGCGCGCTGCTCCTCCTTCTGGCCCCAGCCCGTCCCGGGAAGCGGAGGACAGACCCAGAATGTAGGCGGATGATGGGAAGAAGCAGCTAGAGCCAAAGCCGGGTGCCGGCGCGGGATGGGGTGTGCTGGACTCTTGCAGTTATTTGCCGGCGCTATAGGGCTTCCATCTCTTTCCCTCCCCCGGGAGCCAGCGATTCATCGCACACTCAGGGTGCTCTCTTGGGCCGGGGGTTGCATCCTTCTCTCTTCCTCCTCCTTTGCAGAGCCAGTGGTACCCTTGCCTCGCCTTGCGCGAGTCTCGCTCCTCCCTTCCCCACAACGTTATCGTGAGCTATTTTTATCTACAACTTATGCCAAGATGCTTTTGGGGGGATTCTAGGGAGGCCACTCCAAATCCACTGTGTTTGCGCTGCGCTCCGAGAAGCAGTGTCTTGCTAGCATGGAGCAGCCTCAAGGAGTGGCGGAGAGAGGAGTCGAGAACGGAGGAACCAGTCCGCCCTCTTCTCCTCCCTCAGCCCTAGCCCCGGAGGGAAACCCCGCCACCACCAGCTCGGCTGCGCCTTCCGCCACTAGCCCAGGAAGAGGGTCCCCAGACGAGTCCCCACGCTCTCGCTCTCAGGCACTGGGTGCTCGGGGACTGCTGAGGCAGCAGCCTGGCACAGGCAGGATCCTTCATTTCCACCCGTGCGTTCTCGCTTTGCAGGCAAATCTCATTTTATGTTGTTGAAATGCTTCCACCCAAGGGTTAATTCCAGGAATTCCATCTTAAAAAAAAAAAAAAAAAAAGGAGGGAGAAATAACCCAACTTCTTCTGCCGACCTGCATTTCTAAAGCAAAGCGCATCCTTTGGCGTTCGAATTTTTTTCTTGCTTTCTGCATTCCTGGTAATTTTGGGTAACACTGGGTGCAATTAGAATAAGACTTACCTACTAAAATTCCAAGAAACGCGCGCTTGGCTGCAAATCCCTGCCTTACCCTTCCCTTTGTATATCCAGCGCTTAGATTTTCCCCCACAGGATTGCAGAAATAACATATTGAAATGGACCATTGTGTTACATAAGGTTTTCTCCAGCGTTAAGCGGAGAAAGAACAGCTTCTAAAAGAGTCTCTCCAGGTTTTTGGTTAGCCCGTCTAACTCTTTCAGCTGAGTTTGACAGGGATGGACAACTTCATGACTAAGCACTCTTAAGTGAAAGTGGTTAATTACAACAGCAGCATAGATGAAGATTCCTTAGTGAGGCTTATTAAGCTGTGCTTCTAGACTGTGGATCCTCTGTGAAGCCACAGGGTATACAATGCTCTGTAGTTTTAAGATGGGAGATTTTTGTTCTGAGAAGCTGGTGAGAAAGTGGCACCTTGAGATGGCATCAGAAAAAGCAAAGGGTTCTTTACTTTCCTGTCATTATGTCTAGGATGCAGCCTCAAGTCCTTCTAGGGTTCCCCCAAAAGTTGGAGCATGTACTTTTCTTATTAAAATAAGAAATTATTTTACTGGAAAAATCCGGGGGGCGGTGTCTCTGAAGGGAAAAGTCACATGGAAGCTTTTCTTGCCTTGAATTGAAACTTGATGTTGACTAGGAAGGGGCTGGAAAGATGGCCTGGGTGGTATAAATGGTTTCATCCGTGCACAGTGCCTTTCCAGACCATGGCATCTACCCATGATGGCATATCCCCACCGTGGTTGCTAAATCGTGTCTGTCTATGGGGGCTAAGGTTTGGAGGAAGGCACGGTAAGATGTATTGGGTGTCCTGATGAAATTGAGCCTGTCCCCTGGGTCAGTGCTCAGGCACCAGGTTTCGGGGCCTGCTTCTAAACCTGGGTCCCTGTGTTAGAGACAGTTGTTGTAGGAGGAGTGGTAACATTTTAGCAGCTTCCAGGGAAATGCAGTAACTTTCCAGCTAGTGTTGGAAAAAATCAGGGCTAGTCCTCATTTTTTCCCTCAACCTGGCTACTTGACCTGGTGCTTTCAATTGAGGCTGCTCTTTTCTTATGGCAGAAGGCAAGAGAGTGCTAGCTGGATTTAAAGTTAACTTCTTAGCCCATGACCTTGGGCAATAATTTCTCCCTCCCTGAGCCTAAGTTTCTTCCTCTGCAAAATAGTGATGAAAAGATTATTATAAGAAAGTGAGAAAATGTATACGAAATGCATCTTGCCGATTATAGGACACTTGTGCAATTGTAAAGGGTAAAAAATAAAAAAAAAAAGTTTTATCGTAGATCTATTTTAATGTTCATTTTAATTGTAGTTTGCATATGTCTGAGTAAATTACATATGCTAAACATTAAGTGGGAGAGGTTTCATATAATTGGCCAGTCTCTTCTTGTGGTCACCCCATCTGAATGCTACAAGCAGCGGGCCTCACTGCTTCTCAGAATGATTCCTTTCTTGTTTACAGGATCACAGTCAATTTTTAGAGTTTTTTTCCTTTTAACATAATACGTGTTACATGTCTTAAGAAAATCTATTTGAAGAGAAGGCCCTGATGTTAATCAATCAAAAAAAGGAGAAAAGTCACAAATGGGCAGTGACTCCATTGGGGAAAAGTAAAACATGACCAGTGTCACGAGATGACCCGGGCCCCCCTCGTCTAAATCTTTCATCAGTATAATGCACTGACTCCCCATCGCATTTTAGGTGTTGTTCCAAACTGTCTCCAGAACCTAACTCAGTGCCTGCCTGGCACTTAGACTTTCAATAAGTATGTTTGGAATAATTGAATGAATGATTGGACTGAATCTTCACAGCAACCCTGGAGAGCAGATGGCGTCATTTCTATTTTAAGGATTTGGAATCTGCCGATCGGAAAACTTAATTAATTTTCTAAAGGTACAAAGGATTCCAGACTAGAATTCAGGCCTGTCTGTTCTTATTCCACTCTGCAGTCGTGCCTGTAGTGCCCTCTCTCTTCAGACTCACTTAAAATCCTTCTAAGCAGTGGGAACCAAACATCCTATTGAGGAAACACAAGCTTTTTTTGGTGGGAGATGGGCCTCTTTCTCCTTGTCCATATCTCCCAGCCCTGAACTAGGGCTTAGTTGAATGATCCCACCTGGGGCCTGGAATCTTGAAAGACTAGCTAAAGGACACAGGGACACTGGAGTGTTTGTTTACCACCTTGCGTCATGGATCAAGTGGCATCGGCAGCGGTAGGCATGTCCCAAGCTGTGGTCCCAGAGGTGCCTTTTCTGCAACACCATCTTGACGTGCCCCTGGTGCCCAGGTTCCTTTCATTCCTTATCATTTTCCAATCCTGGCTTTTCAGCTTCTCGGCACTTCCTAGAGGCAACCCACAGTCTTCAAGTGAATTCCCTTTCTCCCTGACTTAGCCAGAATTGCAACCTGCTGATGTACAGCTTCTCCCCATTCATCTTCAGGCCTGTCTCCAGCATGAAGCATCCTTACCTTCCTTTACCCTTGGGGAATGAAGTCTATAGCTTTTTCGGATTGTTAGAATAATATCTACTGGGCCGTAGTTTGTCAATAGTTATGTGCTACTACAAGAGGTCTAGAAAAATGAATACATTATTCTTCCAAGCGATAGCCTGAACATAACAGAAATAGATCCCAGTGGGCATCTTTCTTTTTCTCTAATACATGCTTTTTGGTAGTTTTCCAGCAGGGGTCGCAAACTCTAATGCCTTCAGCCAGGCAAGTAACAGCTTGAGTGGAACAGGACTTGGGCCCTGTGCCTGAGTAAGTGGGGGTTGTAGTCCAGATCCAGCACAGGGGTTGCAGGCGGGACTTCAGGTCTGCTCTTGCCAGATCTGGTTATGTTTTTTTTCTTTTTTCCAAGATAGACTGTCAATTCACAGTTTTATGTGAAATCTACTCACTTTCAAGTGCCAGCAGCTAATTCAATATTCCTCAATAACACCATGTGGGCCAAACCAAACATTTCTGTGTGTAAGCCTTATATCTGTCACACAGGCCTCCAATGTATGGCCTCCCAGTTTCCAGGGACATAAGGGAAATTTGGAATATGAAATTCAGGAGAGTATGTTATTCAGAATATCGAGGCAAGAGTGTAGGGGCATGGAGTGCAGACGGTGCTCTGGTTAGTTACTGTTTACATTTACAGAGTGAACCTCTGTTCGGGATGTTCCTTCTTCCTATCTCTGTGACCGGTTACAGCAATCGCATTTACTCCTTTAACACATGTTTATTGAGTTCCAGCCATGTACCGCGTATTGTTCTGCCCACTGGTGACACAGTAAGGAACAAAACAGATGGAAGTCCTAGCCCTTGTGCTTATCTTCCAGCGGAGGAGACAGACAAAAAGCAAGACAGATAAGCAGAATCTCTCCTAGTTAGATAATGATGTGCTAAGGATTAAAAAATAAATAAAAACTCGGGGAAAGTGATAGGAAATATCAGGATACTGGGGAGGAAACTTAGGCTGTTAGCCAGGGAGCTTGCAGTTCAGTCTCTGGCTCAACATAACCCAAAGTTAAGTTTCATTATCCAACATAAATATTTTCTATGTGGGAGTCTGATTGTCTCCTGGGACTATCATCTGGTGCGTAGTTTTGGATATTAGGCTATATTCTCAATTTTAATAAAATTGGCTATTGAGCACGTTTATTATCTGCCATGTACCTGGCATTGCATTACGTATTAGAGTACATTGATGAACAAAACCAATCAAGGAGTACTCTGCAATGAAATTACAGAACGGCATGAAATACATTAAACATGATCTCAAATGATTAGGCAACTAAAGTGATTGAGGACTGTGGTAAGGATGCCTTAACTGTTGAGTTTTCATACTCAGAACTCTGGCGTTCAGCAACTTTTTTTTTTTTTTTTTTTTTTGACGGCATCTCACTCTTGTCGCCTAGGCTAGAGCGCAGTGGCGTGATCCCAGCTCACTGCAACCTCTGCCTCCTGGGTTCAAGGGATTCTCTTCCCTCAGCCTCCCAAGCACCTTTTTAATTGATCTTTTATTTTGTTCCAGGAACAGTTTACGTCTGTGCTTATTAACTTACTTTAGGCCTGCTCCCATCGTCCATGGAAATTTTTTTGAGGCTTCCATTTCTTTATCTGGCAATGATATTTTTATTATAAAATTTCATTTTACATTATGAAAAGTATTTAGTTTTTAAAATGTGTTCCAAGTGTAAAGTGTGTCTGTGCCCTTTGAGACTCTGGTACACCTTCTCCCAAATCTGCCCCCACCTTTGCTATTGATTGCTGTTCACAAGGCAGTTGTGCAGGAGATTAAAAAAAAGTTCTTGTCATTGATGAATCTGCCGTTGAGTATGGGAGTCGGATAGATAACCGAGTCTCTGCCTGTCTCGTGAGATGGACCATCTCACGAATATTTCCCTTTCATCACCCTATTTCTTTCTTTCATAGCAATAATTTCTTCAGTAACGTAATTGGGTAGCAAGTATGTTTATCTGGAGTCACCTTGTTACTTGATTAGCTTATTTGCTTACTTTCTCACACTCTCCCATCAGAACATGTGCTCCAGGACAGCAGGGGCCTGGAAGTATATGTTTGCTCCAGTTCCTAGAACAGTATATTGCTCAGAAAAGAAGAAACAGGCAGCATTTCTGTCTGGGGGAGTTAGGAAACGCTTCATGGTGGAAGAAACATTTAAGAAACGAGAGAGACATGGTGAGAACAGCCAAAGAAGAATGATAAAACACAGTCAAAATTGCATAGCCCTCAAGCCTTTGTTGAAAACTCATTTGTCTATTTTAGGGATTCCCAATACGGTCAGTCCAGCTGAATAACTGGCGTATTAATACAAGCCCTTTGCTGAATAGATCCTGGTCTGCTTGTGCAAAAGCACTCTGGCATGAAAAGAATGTGGTAGATAATTCCTTACTTTCACATAATGTGACAATACCCACCGTCTACTTTATCTCTCGTACCCAGTCCTGCGAGGGCCACAGGGGAGCTCTTACCATCTTCATTTGCTATTGAAGGAAACTGAGGTCCAGAAATGAAGAAACTTTTCTTAGAGATGCCGAGAGTAAAGGGGGCAGACTCGATCCAGGGACAAGATTCTCTACCTGCTGTGAGCAGTTGGCTCAAGGTGGAGATGTGTTAAATCCCTGGAGAACTGAGTAGCCCACATTTTCTATAAGCAAAGAAATACATTTAGATGTGAAATATTCACATCTCCTTTCATCCCTCAAGAACTTCTATTTCAGCATTTTAGGTCTTGTCGAATTTCCCCTAGAATTCCTGCAGATGAAGTACTTGTACACCCTGCAGTAGGTTGTTTTATGTAAATGTCTTCATCTTTGGTTTAGGAGGGTAAATCAAAGTTCTGTATCAGCAGTTAAAATACAGGGAGAGAAAGGTGATTTCAGATGCAGCTGAAATGAAAAGACACGCTTGCCTAGCTGTGCTCCGGAAAACACATACTTGTGTGGCAGGGAATGAGAGTGGGCTGGGAGCCTCCTCTGGAAAACTGGCTTGCACTTTACTTGAATTACTTCTAAAACCAGATCTTTCCCAGTGTCCTGGGTAGGAAGGAGGGGGAGGGTGTTGGTTACAGATTTCTGAGATTAGATTTTGCAGCTATTTTTGTGGCTGAAAGAGCATGACTTTGGAAGTCATTTATATTTGAATTTCTGGCCTTGTTCTTACTGGTTGTGTCACTCCGAGTAATAGGCAATTTTTCTGGGCCTCAGTTTTTTTCCATACTCTCATGAGGATTGAGGGAGATGGCCAATATGTAGTGCCTAGCACAATGCTCAATGGGTTTTGTCTTGTGTAGATTTGCCAGATTTAGCAAATACAAATACGGAACACCTAATTCAATTTGAATTTAAGACAGACAACAAATAATGTTTTAGTATAGTATGTCTCAGATACTAAAAAGTAAGAAATGTGTCATGTTTATCTAAAATTTCAATTTAACTGGACATCCTGTATTTTATTAGCATCCCTATTCTCGTAGTAGAAGTTCTGAAAGATTCTTTTCTGAAAGTTCTTGTGCCATAGGAAGATAAAGAAAGCAGTGTAGTCTTCAAGGTGAAATGACTTGTCCAGGGAGTACGGTCCAAGGCAAAAGAGAAGGGCTGTTTTCCTTGGTGAGCTAAGCAACAGAACAATCAAACCAAAGCAAGCTTATTTCTTTGCTTAAAAGGGTCAAAAGAAGTGTAGACCAAAACAGAACTCTGGGCATTGAAGAAGTGAGCCCGATTCTTGCCTATGTCACCAAAGCACAAGCCAGATTATTCTCAACACCCTTCAAGAAGAAGGTATTTCAACCCTGTGAGGCCACCAGGGTAGTGTTCATTCCGCTAAGATAGAACCTGATTAAATACTAACATTGCTCCAAGCTCGTTACTGTAGGGCTGGAATCAGGAAGACTAGCCTCACACAGGGTTCCACAGAGTACACTGAAGGGATCCTTTGTGCTTTGAAAACGCACACCTGAAATTGCTCCTGCAATAAAAGCTAATAAAACTGTTAGAGAGCTTTTCAGACTTGCTCCCCACAAATAGATGAACACAGATTATAAATTGAGTCTGAGATCTCTCCTGACTCCATGCTGTTCTGAGGAGGGCTGTGAAAATGTTGCATTTCCGTTTCAGGCGATAGTCTAATGCGGAACTAAATTAACAAGAGTTTTGTTGCATGTGGACTTTCCAAAGCAGAGTTTCATGCTTTCTTCAATAGTGAGGTATTGCTTTATGCCAAAATAACGGGTTCCCCTTGCATGTAATATCAGTGACTCCTCGTTTAACCTGAACTTCTTACTAGCAGGGTGTTTACGTGAAATATGGGCCAGAAAGAAGGTAGAACAGCATTGTGATTAGTGTGAAGGCTTTACCAGCCAGAGAGATCTGGTTAGAATCTGCTATGCTCCTTTGCAGCCATGCCGTAAGAGGCGAGCTACTTTACAGCTCAACGTCTCAGTCTCCCCCTCTGCAAAATAGGCTTAATTAAAATTATAGCACAGATTTTATTTCATGTGCATTAAATTAATAAGTTATGTCATGCACTTATACAATGTCTGGTTCACAGTCAGAATTTGTTTTTTTAAAGATGCCATTAATGATGAGGGAAAGCAAGGAAGGCCTCTGGATTGCAAACTCAATGTTCTATCACAAAGACCACAGACTAATCTGTTTTTTCAAATTATATTTTTAATGGGTTAAACGTGCCCCTACCATATATGTTTTCTTACTAGAAGGCCCCTACTTTTTCTTTTTTAAAAATTTTATTGTATTTTATTTTACTTTAAGTTCCAGGATACAAGTGCAGAACATGTAGGTTTGTTACACAGGTAAATGTGTGCCATGGTGTTTTGCTTCACCCATCAACCCGTCATCTAGGTTTCAAGCCCTGCATGCATTAGCTATTTGTCCTAATGCTCTTCCCCCTTCTCCCGCACCCCCAACTGGCCCCAGTGTGTGTTGTTCCCCTCCCTATGTCCATGTGTTCTCATTGTTCAACTCCCACTTACGAGTGAGAACATGCGGCGTCACAAACTAAATTTTATGCGTCATATTCATGGGAGAGCGTCTCAGTCTTTTGCCCTTTGTTTCTTTAGTCTTAATTTATATCATGCAAGTAAGCACTGTTATTCATTTTCTAGGCCAACAAATGAGATGCAGCAATGTAGCAAAATATGGAAGGAACAGTGAGAGGAAGATGCAGAAAAAGTACAGGGAGAGGAAGAGAAGTGGGGAGATAAGATGAGATGGACGGAGGGTGAGAGAAAGGAAGAGATACAAGACAAGAGAACAGAAAAATCATGAAAAGCAGAAAGAAGGATTTGAAGAGCATAGAAGTCCAGTGACGTTTTGTGACAGGGTGGTCTTCAGCAGCCCCTGAGTAAACCGCAGTGCAGCCAGACCACTGAGAGTGGCACAGGCCACTCCCTCTCCCTGCCTCAGCAGAGCTTCTCAGAACCCCAACACAATGCCTCATGACCTTGAGGGAAAGACATAGAAACTGTCGGGTTCCAACTAGAAAGCATATGGAGCATGATAGGAAAGGGAGCCATGCACCTTCTCCCCAGTCTGTTTCTGTGACAGCCGAACATCACAGATGAAAACTGAAGACAAGGAACCTGAGTGCCATCTTGTGGAGGGACAAGCCATGGTGCCCCTGTGGGTCCTCTCACTGTGTGTGGGTTTGGTTTGGTTTTAATGGTTTGCATGGTGTATCCTGGCCTTCCTCCTGTCCCTAAGCCCCACCTCCTGCTCCGTGGGAACTGAGTCTTTCTGGGGTGATGAGTACATTGATGCCAGTCATTCTGTGATGCAGGATCATTCTTGGGGCCAGAGCTCCATTCGCAGTTTGAAATTCATGGTGGCTCTGGGCACAAGAGACTTTTCCCTGATCCAAAAGGGAGTGTAGTATTTGAAGCATTTGACGATGGGGAAATGACTTGGCATCATTGAACTTTGGTCACCTTATCTGTCAAATGGAATTATATTTCCTTATGGACTTTTGTTGTGGGAACCACATTTTATGATGTATGCAAAGCACCCATGAGAGAGCTTGATATGTAGTTAAGTGTCTATAATGTGGCACTTAATAGTAATGATTATTTTTCTTGCTGGTAAGCCTGATTTTGATTGAAAAGCAGATTACAAATGTCATCATAGATCTAGCTGCTTATTGCCTTCCAGTCCACCGCTGCCTTCTGGCCGATCCTCCCCTCCAGGTGGCTAAAGTGCCACAGTGTCCCAAAGCAGCCGATCTCATCACTGTGCTCTAAAGTAGGAGGAGAGCAAGGTGCAGGGGGGCTGCGAGGAGGGGGGCTCTCTTTTAATCGCAGAGGAAAATCTTTCTCAAATGACAGAATATTTTCCCCTTGTGTCCCCTTGGCCAAAAGCTAGGTCACAGGCTCATAGGTAAAATAATTACAGCATAGGAAACTGAGGCAGGAAGACATTTGAAGCAATGAAAAAGGAAAATGAATCGACTATGGTAACTCTGAATTGATCCTTCTTGCCTTCGGGCAACAATTACACTTCTGTTCCTATATTACAATTGGAGACTGATCCTGCTTAGCTTCATCACTTCTCTTTTACTGCAGTCTTCAGCTAAAACACAAATCTTATATCTTTCTGGCTTCTGTTTTGTTTTTCCTTCCCAGCTCTGTCATTTTTACAGCCATTTGCAATCTGCAATATTTCTCTATGTTAATCTCTCTTGCTAACCCGAGAAATCTTTGTAAAACACAAATGTAATCAGGTTATTGCCCAGTCCTGTAATTCAGAAAGTTCCATGGATTTCCATTATTCATAATATTAACGTTTAACTGCAGGACTTTTAGATGCAAGAAGAGGTCAAGTCTCAGCCACATCGCTTCATCACAATATCACCTTGGGCGGGTGAATAATCTCTCTAAACTTCAGGTATTCTTCCATGATTTTTAATTATGAATTTTTCATACACTCATTTATTAACATTTAATTTGTTCTAATAGATAAAATTGTGGGAGGATGGGGACTTTGTCTAGAGCTCCCCACTCCAAAAATCTGTCTCTAATCTGGACCAGTGCCTGGTAGACAGTGGTCACCCAGGAAATAATTGTGGAGTGAAAAACCGTGCAACCTAATGCCCTCCATTTCGTAGAATAGCCAGGATTAAATACGATAATGCATTTACTTATTATTTTCATTATAATGCATTTGATTAACTTGGAATGTTTAATACACATAGTGGGTGCTTGAAAGCTAGCTCTCCTTTTAGTTTTTTTTTTTCTTTTAGTAATAAAAGTGTTGCTAAAATTCAAGTTCTGCAGGATGGCTCTCACATTCTAATTTATTAAGCCTCATCATTAGCCACTCTCTGTTCTGTACACATACCTCATCATCTGACCTCAGGACCCCCCTTTGTTCCCAGATAAATCAGGAATGTGAGCATTCACACCCCTGCACATACTGTTTCCTATGCCTGGAACTTCTGTACCTTCTCTCTTTTCTTATCAGGTTCAGACTGTATCATTCTTCACAGGCTGTCTAGCTCTGTCCCAATACGCTGCTCCCTCTCCATGGTAAATCACTGCCTGTGTGCCTTTTGCCTTGGATCGCTCTCTTCCAGGTACTTGATGGAACGTGCTTTCCTTCCTATTTGGAGTTCAACAGGGCCACGCAAAAGCGAGGGGAACTCTTATGTGGTCACCTGGCCTGAAGCTTTTAAGAGCCAGCCCATGCTTTGTGCCTGATCTCCTCCCCACCGACCTGGTGACTGGCACTACGCCAGAGAGTACCTGCTCTGTCTTTCTGCCTCTCTGAGAGACAGAGTGGTGTCCTGTCACCAACCCTCGTGGGACAAACAGCAAAGGGAGGAGGGACAGAGATGTAGGTGCTGATCTCAGGCTAACCTGACATACCCTGAAGGAGGCACCACCTCTCCAGTCCTAGAGCTCTCCGACTTGCGCAGGTGGCATTGTTGTCATTGCTTATTGACTTGGCTGCATCCCTCAGGAGACAGCTCCCAGACAGCAGGACAGAACCCCGGTCATGCCCCTTCATGCCCCTTCACACCTCTTGTCCAGAGTATAAGTCTTCGATCCCTGAGTGAAATATGGATTTATGTATGGAAGTACGTGGTGAGAGGGGATGAAAGGAGGGGTCTTTGGTCATGGTTGTTAGGAAGTGAAAGTACCATTATGATAAACAGAATTATCAGTCTTTGAGGGGAGGCGGATCTTTTCGCTCAGATTGCCTGAGTTCAGATTGGCAGCTGTCTTTTGTCATCTCATGAAGGGTTTAAAGTGACCTGAAAAAATGTCACCTGGGTAAGGTCAATGCTACCTGCACTCTGCCCTTCCCTGGACTGTCTCATAGGAGTTCGTATGTGCATCAGCCCTTCCCCAACCAGGAAAGCACCTGTTCTAGGAACGTTTTACACTCTCAGTCCTACTGGAGCAGCCTGCTCCTGCTGGCTTCTCAGCCCCAGACAAGTCTCCTTAGCTGCACATATTTCCGCAGAAACACTCTCTCTGCAGTGTCATCGGGTCATTTGGTGACACAGACCACCAGGCCCTATTCATTTAGCCAAACCCATGTGTTTGGTTTAAGATTGACATCACCTGCTACTTTTTCTTACTTTAATTCTTAACGTTCTCTGCTAAAGGCAGCACAAAGGCTAATTACCTTATAATAGTTGTCCTTTAGAAACACTAGATTAAGAGCCACTTTATGCTTTTTATTCTGCTTTTCCTTTGTCATCTGTCTCTGCATAGCTATCAATAGAGCAGCATTTTTGTGCTTTCACTGGAGAATGTTTCTTTCTTACTCATCAATTTTCAGAATGTTGTTTCTTTCTTTACTTATGACAATTATTTAAGCAGACAAAAATAGCTGTCGTTAAACTTAAATTATTACTGATGTTTTTCTTTCACTTTTCTCTTCAAGTTAGTATCATTGAGCTATTATTGATTGAGTGAATACTATTGAGCAATTATTTACTGTGAGTCTATCACATGTCAGGTGGGCTAAAATGTTTTTTCTATAATATTTTACTTAATTCCACCTAAGAAAACAGGCAAGACAGGGAAATTAGGCCCAGAGTGAAAAATAGCTTCTTCAAGGGCATGTAACTAACCCAGAATGTAAACCCAAGATAATTTAAACATGATTGCTTTGATCTTTCTGCCCCATCCATTTATTTCTCTATTTCCCTGTTTATATACTTTAGCATGGACATTAGTTCAAAGCGTTGAACTTTGTTTTTCTCCTCACCAGACCCCTGAGCTTTCCTCAGGTGCCTTCTCCATGAAGCATATTCCAAATTTCCTTGTCCCAACCTCCTTAACGTTGATGAAATAGTGTCTGTTCCACAGTTTCCTTCATCTCCTTGGAATGGTAGTGTTTGCTTACATATCCATCTTTCCCCCTTACACAGTGGGTTCCCTGGGATGGGACCTAATTTTCTTCCTGTATTTCTGGGCTTGGTTACCTATGACCCAAGCAAATAACATCTAACCCTCGGGAGTGTCTGAATTTGCTGATCTTACATTGTGGGAGTGAAGAAAGGGGATAATAATTGTAGAAAGAAATCCTGGATCCTAACTTAGTGACTCACAGTATTAAAATTCTCTCTCTCTATGAATCTAAGCATGGGAAGAAAAACTGTGAAAAACCAATCCAGAAATTTCAACACAATTTCCAAGGCTTTATTTAACATGAACTACTGTTCTTTGGCCAAGCCTACTCATCTTCCTTGGCATGTTGGACACTAATCAATCTGTTGGTTTAGATTTGATATCAATCTGCAATACAAAGCCAGGCCTGAGTGTTCACACTAGCTAGTGGGGGAAGTAAATATGGTTGTTAAAGCATAAAAGCAATGGGACTGATTTGACCAAGGCAGCCGCAATCAGTTTTATTCTTTAGACGCCTCTGAAAACTCATCTTTATGGTAGCATGCTATGGGCTAGAACATTTCAGGACCTCTAGGCATTGCTTCCTTCGTTAATGTACTGATGACCTTGAGAAGATTGTGAGAAGCAGGAAGTCTTGAAAACTTAGTTCATCATTGGAACAATCACACACACATGTATATGTGTACACACACACACACACAGAGACACAGCAATTATATGCCACAGGCCCCTCCTGAAAGGAGATGGAACCAGGACTTGATAAGTGAACCTTGCTGAGGTCCCGTCAAATGTAATGAACATGACAGAATAAAGATCTACATAGCCAAGGCTCTCTTGCCTGCAGTTATACAGATCTGCAAGTGCCTGACTGCAGAAGCTAAGCATGGTCAGGCCTGGTTAGTACTTGGGGTGGGAGACTGCTCAGGAAGATGCATTGTTTTATGCTTTAAAAAAAAAGAAAGGAAAGAAGCCTATCTCATGCAGCCTCCTGCTTGTCCTTCATTTCTCCTCCCAATATCTTTGCTTTTCCTTCTTTCTCATTAAGAGTTAGAGGAAGAAATGCAGTTATTAACAGATGATAACTCATGTTCACATGGTTTTTGTTTTTATTTTGAAACACAAAGCAATCTATTTCTAATTGTAGCTCTGCTATCATTCTTCTTATCTCATAACACATGAATAAGACCAAAATGGTTTTCATGTAGATCTCTCAGTCCGTTGTCTATGAGTCTCTGTGTTCTTCCCACAAGCATCCTGTCCTTAGCCCTCTCACAGCCCTAACCCTAATGTGATCGTGGCTGTTTGTGTTTTGTTTTGTACCTTCTCTCTCTATTGTTCCGTCTCCACACCCTATACCCTGCATGGTCCCAAGCTGTTTGAGGGAAGAGACGGGGTGGGTGTCAACTGTGTCTCTAATTTCTTAGCGCCTGATGCACCGTACACTTATTTAGGCCTTGACTCTGAATTGTGGATACTCTCACACCCTGATACTTTACAAAGTTTGCTTCTCCATTTGCTAAGGAAGAGGCTGAGTGTCATACGTGGCACAAACCAGGAAACTAGACCCCTGTGGCAGCTTTCAGTCCTCGGCTCTTGTCCTAAGCAATTCTACTCACTCCCAATCGTCCATACCTCATTTAAGCCAGCAGAAGCCTTACAGTCAACTGCCTTCCTCCAGCCTAAAAGGTGATTAAGCTGCATGTTTGGTGTGGGGATAAGGGAAATCTTATCCCACCACATGCCCCAGGTTGAAAGGATTCTCTTCTAATGGTTATTGTCACTGATAAACTTTTTATAGAATACTTATCTTAGTTAATTAGGGCTACTATGACCAAGCACCATAGGCTGGATGGCTTATGAACAACAGAAACAGACTTCTCACAGTACTGCAGGCCGGAAGTCTGAGGCCAGGATGCCAGCATGCTTGGGTTCTGGTGAGAGCCCTCTTCTGGGTTGCAGCCCCTGCTGAATTCTCCTTGTATCCCCACATGGCAGAAAGAAAATGAGCCAGATTTCTGGCCTCTTCTAAGGGCGCTAATCCCATTCATGAAGTCTTCACCCTCATGACCTAATTACCTCCCAAGGGCCTCACCAATACCATCATGATGGGGATTTGATTTTAACATATTAATTCTTAAGGACACAGACATTCAGTCCATAGGAGTACAATGCTTTCTTATTTGCCTTGTTTCATTCTAGTAATGGTTAAGCATTCTTCATAGATTATTTCTCAGTCTAACTGATCCACCTCTCAATCAGGTCCTAGGTTCAATGAATATTCATTGAATGAGTGCTAAGTATGATCTGAGTAGAATCAGAGCAGCAAGTGCAGGTCGAGAGGACCTACCCAAGGAAACAGCCTCTTTTCCACTGAAGGCTGTATTCTTCCCCCTCCCCATCAAAAAGACCTCAGCAGCTTAGAAGTTTGATATATGGTGCTACCTTTAACCTATAAAATGTTAGACTGATGCCCACACTGGTGACAAAACTCTGTGGTTAGCTTTTAACAACAATCACTGTGGCTAGGAATTTTGGATTCCATAGCTCTTGGAAAATCCTCTTGAAATTTTGGATTCCAAGAGAGCTAAGCTCTCTTGGGGTGATCAACCCATATGTTTCTCAGTCCTCTAAAGCATTCATGTTTTAGATAGATCTTACATGATCTTAGAATTTACGACTCAATCATTTTACTCTGTAAATAAGTCTTAGAGTATCCCTGTGTCTTGCTCACCGTCACATGGAAGTCAAGACAGAACCAGGGACTAGACCCCAGCTCCTATTTCCCAGTTCAGCACCCTATTTACCCTGGTGCTTTGGCCCTTTCAAGCAAAGAAGACTTCATGGATATGCATATTATGTGTCTGAATTATTGGTGACCTGAATTGAAGCTTTATCAGTTATTGGGATATGGAAGTCTGACAGTGACAAAAACTGAAATTTGGTGGGAGTTTTCTACGCCAGCCCTGCTCTTTAACAGTTTACACAGTCACATCTCCTTTGATCCCCATGACAATCCCACGAGGTTGGTGCTGTTACTATCCCCACATTTCAGATGAGAAGATGCACATAGAGGTCACATGGCTTGCTCTTGGTCATATGGAGTCAGTATGGGTGCAGCCAGGACTCAAACCCAGGCCCTTAATCACCAGCCTCCCCACTCTGAACTCCTGTGATTCATCCTGATGATTCCTGAACTTCTCCTTCTGGCATTACTTTATTTAAGTAATCATAAATAACATTTTAAAAGTATAAAATGTAAATCATTTTGCATCCACATTCAGAAAGAATGAATGACCAGGCCACTGATGGTTTAACTTGACATACACTGTTGCATTTAATCTGAAGATAGTGTAATTATAATAAGAGATAACAAGAAATTACAGAGAGGGCTGTGTGGAGTGCACGATCTAGGTGTTGTTTCTCTGGATAGATTACATGGCGTTTAAATAGTTCAAGATTAGCAAGATGAAAAAACAAGCGTCTTCTGTTTAAAGTAAAGCTTGAGTCAGAAGCAAATGAGATACTAATTTATTTGTAGAACCTGAAGCATCAGTATAATGAAATATTCAACTTGAATGACACTTTAAAAAAATTTCAAGCAAGGGACAAATGGAAATCACAGTGGTGTGTATAGGTAGGTGGGCCAGAGGAAATAACCATGTACTATTGCTTTATTCAGTGCTATCATATGAACTGCAACAGTGTTTTCAGAAAAGGAAAAATGTGGTCAATATAAAATCAAAACCCACTAGGGAATACTACTTGTATTATTTCTATGCCAGTTTTCCCTTTGAGCTCTTTCAGGCATAGATGCCACTTTGTCATTGCTCTACCCCTGGTGTTTTTCATGGTGCCTGACAATACGAAGCACTCTCTTAAATGTTTGTTTTTAAATGATCATGATAAACCAAGACCACACGTATCTAAAAAGAAAGATAATAAAAAGCTCCTGGGCCAAAACTGAACAAAAGTTTCCAAGTTACGCCATTAACTTTTCTCAAGTCAGAGCCTGTACATAGTGAAGTGACATTGCTGAGATTTAAGTTCAGGACTGTATGCTTCGTCCTAATGCCAGGGCTATTTTTCCTCTCCTTTTTTTTATTTTTTATTTTTT
>NW_012103332.1:2932774-2943458 GCF_000951045.1 Mandrillus leucophaeus | reverse complement strand
TTTTTTTCCTGGAGATGGAGTCTCGCTCTGTCGCCCAGGCTGGAGTGCAATGACATGATCTTGGCTCACTGCAACCTTTGCCTCCCTGGTTCAAGCAATTCTCCTGCCTCAGCCTCTGGAGTAGCTGGGATTACAGGTGTGCACCACCACGCCTGGCTAATTTTTGTATTTTTAGTAGAGACGGGGTTTCACCATGTTGGTCAGGCTGACCTTGAACTCCTGACCTCATGATCCACCCGCCTCAGCCTCCCAAAAGTGCTGGGATTACAAGCATGAGACACCACTCTCGGCCTCCTCTACCCTCTTTCTAAATTTCTAGGCAGAGGACTGAAGCTTCTCAAGCTGTGGGTCCTGTAGCCTCATCCACACCAGCACCTGCCATGGCAAATCTTAGCATAGGCTGAGGTTTTCCTTGTACCCCATTTAGCTTTGTCTCCTACTGCCCTGAATGAATGCTCCCATGGGACTTTCTTCTGAGCACGGCCAAGTTTTCTCCAAGATTGTGTTCAAACATGGCCTTTGCTGTGAGGTCCTTCCAGGCCCTCCCTGACCCTCTGCCAGCTCCCATCTCTCTCCTCTGGGCTCTTGAGTTTCCACGGATGGATCTATGTCTACTCTGAAGTCTAGTCATTCATTCCTTCCACGTGCATCTTCCACATTATAAGGTGCTCCTTGAAGACAGGGACAGGATTATTTCGGTGTCCCCAGGAACTCAGTACAATTTTAGAAACATCGTAGATGCCTTGTAAGAGTTTGAGTGATCACCTACGGGCAATGCATAGACCTTAGGCATTGCTCTCTGCAGACTTGCCATTCAGTCTTTTTTATTTTTATTTCTTTCCTTTTCTTCACTTTACTTGGCAAGTTATATCCATTTATGAGATTCCTAAAAATCAGCACTTTTCACATAAGTATCCATAGTTGAGTTTTGAAAAATGTGAAGATCAGACCACTCTGGTCCCTGGTCTCTGACAATATCTGCCAGAGTTGGCAGCACCTGCTTCTTTAGCCAAACCACACACACAGCTGCTTGCCACCATCTCCCACCAGCCAGCTGGCTTCATACATAGATGTCACCTGCCTAAACCTGGAAGCATTTGAGTGCCGCCCCGGAAAGACACACAATGGAGGAAGTCCCCGCCAAACTGTTTTGCTTTCCTAATTATTCTGAGGACCATGTACTAGTCAGCTAGGGCTGCTATCATCAAATGTCATGCAATGGATGGTTTAAACAATAGACATTTATTTCCCACAGCTTTGGAAGCTGGAAGCTCAAGATCAAGGTGTCAGCAGAAGTGGTTCCTCATGAAACCCCGTTCCTGGCTTGCAGAGGGCCACATTTTGGCTATGCCTTCACATGGTGGGGAGAATGAGAGAGAGAGAGAGACAGAGTGAGCTCTGTTTTATCTTCCTCTTCTTATCAGGACACCAATCTTGTCAGGATCGAACCCTGCCCTTACAACCTTATCTAAACCTAATCATCTAAACCCCCCACCTCCAAATACCATCACAATAAGGGTTAGGGTCTCAACCTATGAATTTGGGAAGGACAAAAACATTCAGTCCATAACAACCTGGCTCAAGGAATGAGACAAATCATCTCTCCCTATTTGCCCATTTCAGGGGAAAAATTTACTTCGGTTTGTATAAATTTATTTTCAGCTGTGAATTATTCCAATCTTCCTTGCCCCCCAAAAAAGGACAGATTTTGGAGGGCACATAACCTCCATGTGTATGGAGGTTAGTAAGATGCAAATTGGGAGTCCCATGTTTCTGAGTCAGTTCAGTCCCTGCAGGCCTGACCTTGGGGTTCTTGTTCTCTGCTTACCTCCGTTTCTCTATCTGCAAAATGATGAGACAGAACAAGATGATGGCACGTGGCTGTTTTGCCTCTGATGCTTTGTGTGTCTTTCCTGATCATTTCTGGGTTAACACAAAAGATTTGTGGGTACTCACCATCTGCAGTGTGATCGATGACCATCCACCCCATCCAGGGGAGCTTCTTTAGCTAAGATGGCACCTCTCAGAGGCTCAGTCACCCCTGGAGCAGGGGCTGAAGCCATGCACCCCAGAGTGGGCCCAAGGCAGCCCAGCTCCTGTCTCCTGTCTGTTATGGGGTCCCTCTTCCACTCAGTTGCACTGAATAATAGGAGAAGCCCTGTCTGTCCGCCCTCCTGTCACAGAGCTCTGCTGCGCAGTGCCTGAGCCAGTGTGTTTCTGCTTCTAATGAAGGATTTATTTAGGTCACTGCTGCCTTCTGCGCACAGCAATGCGGATTAAACATGTTGAGAAGTAACTCCTCCTCTTCCTTCACTGGGGGCCTGCCTCACCACTGCACACACCTGGCTGCTCATCATTCATTCAGGAGCCCTTTCTGAAGGACCCACGGCCACTGCGTGCCCTTCCACAGAGAACTGAATTATTTCTATGTGTCACTGTCCTTTCTTCTTTGAGCCTCTGTCTGGTTGAGTCACTGCAGTACTTTGCATCATGAACAAATGTGTTTGACTAATTATCATCCCAGGATCCCATTTATAACACCCAGGATTTTTCTTTTTAAGGGACAAAAATAACTACCATGATTTGAGAGCTTACCACAGGCCAGACAGTATGGCAATACCCTAAGCATGCCACATGTACTATTTTATTTAATCCTCACAGTAAATATGTAGGGCCAGTGCATTCAATCTCAAGCTCCGAGTTTCAGGGCTGTCTTGCAGATTTTAAGTTACAGAGCTAAGATTTGAGACTGGGTTTTTGGCTGTAAATCCTGTTAATTCCCAGCGTCTTCCCTCCATCTCCTGCCTCCCAAAATACAAACTCGGCAGCCAAAATCATCCCTGTCTATTTTGTCTACCACAATTGTTTTCAATCCTGGAATTAAAAATATACTACCCCAACAACAGTAGGAAACAAACAAATAAAAATCAAAAGACCTTGCCCATCTCTCCCCCGGGCCAAGAGTATCAGAATCTGAATTGGCACCCATATTCTAAGCTCACAGGGCTCTAGCCATTCCAAAGACTATCGAGGGTTAGATTAGCTCCTCTGGAAATTTATGAGGAATACAGAATCCCAGGCCTCTGCTCAGGCCTCTTGCATTAGAATCTGCATTTGTAACTGGCTTTCTAAGTGACATGCGTGCATATGCATGTTTGGAAAGCACTTTGCCTGATGGTTGTAACTTGCAGCCAGAAGTCTCTCCCAGGAGGAAATCTTTAGTTACCTCTCATGTGAACTTCTTATCCAAATCCTTGGGCCCGAATCCTTCACCTGATCTGGGGAATAATGTTGTGTGCGTTGACTTCAGACTACCTATGGGACAGGTTGCATTTATCATTCTCATTTTATCAAGGAGCACTTAGAGGTTCACAAATAACACTGAGATGGGAATCCTTCTCCCAGTGAGCACACCATGCTACCTTCCTTGGCTTGCCAAGGCATCTCCTTCCTTCGATTTCAGAGAATTCAATTTATTATCCAGTTAAACTTTTGTAAATATGGCACCTCTCAGACACGCAGAGAATTCAAGGAAGCATGGAAGTCTAGAGGAGGAGATATTCGAATAGTCCTCCTCTTTTTCAAGGAAACAATGGGGCCAATTACTCTAACTTATCCCTCACTGCATAGTAAATTGGTCCAAGAAAGTTTATTAACATTATGTGGCCTGACTTATGATCCTTTCTACCCTAAACTCTTTTCACCCCATCCCACCTCACAGCAATTACCATAAGGAAATCCAAACAAAAGTGAATGTCAACATTCGTTGAAGATTGACATGTATAAGCAATTTCAAGAAAATAAATATTTATGTAGGTCTTGAAATATCACTGTCCTCTCATAGACTGACAGGCACAAACTGAATCTATTTCCAATTTCACTGTTTCCAAAATGACCTGCCAAGGATGAAAATCTGACACCACTGCGAGGTGCTCTTCAGTAGCTGTGCAAAGATGAAAGTGAAGACATTTTTCGTTCTTAACAATGAAAAAATAATCTTATACTTTTGATTGCCCAGAAGTTTGGTAGACTAAAAAAAATGACAGTTCTGTTGTTCAACCTGCCTTTCTCATGTTTCAGTGTGTTCCAGAAAATTAAATCACTCAACACCATGGGATTCTTGGAAAGAAGCAGTTCTTGCATAACAGTACAATAAATCTCACACTTCTTCTATCTCATTGTGGTTTTAAGTAAGCTCTCCCTCGCCTGGAATGCAATCCCCACTGCCCAAGGGAAAGCATCACCATTCAAAGGGGGCAAAGGCACACCATGGACTTTGAGGATGGCCAGTGGAATATTTTAGTTTGATATTACCAGGTTCTGTGACCTTGAGGAGGTCATTTAACCTTAACAGCATGTTTCCATTTCTGTCATGGCAGATATGAATATGAAAGGCAGGCCATTAACATTTGTTGAATGACTGTGTGCCAGACACTGTGCCATGTATTTGGCATGGGTCATCGTATTTAATTATGATGACACCCCTATCAAGAAGATTTAAGCTCATACTTGCAGAGGGGAACATGGAGCCCCAGAGAGGTTAGACATTGACTGAGGTCAGTAAGCAATAAGAATTCTAGCCTGGATCTACCTGATTGCAAAAATCTTCTTTGTTCATCTACTACTCTCCACCACATTTTTATTGCCTAAAAATATAAAATAAAATGAGAACAATCACCTCTTGTATTGTTGCAAGTATTAGAAGAAATAATTTATACTCAAGTGCTTGCCACCTGGCACCCAGTGAGTGCTCAGCAGGTAATCTCTTCCCTTCTAACCCTTTTGTTAAATCCTATAAGTGACTTATGGTTGTATGTTTTGATCATCCCTGCTACCCTAAAGGAGATTCCTACCTGTGACAGTGTGTCATCATCTCTTGTTGAGGGGCTGTGAAGGTGTCCTGCAGACCGACAGATGGCAGGCATCACTGTTCCAGATTCATTAAATGTACCTCTTGTAAAATATCCTAGTTATTTCATTTCATCTATGAATATGTTCCAGCAGTGGGACTGAGAGAATATATTATAGTTAATTACATTTGAAATCTAGGTCATGATGTGAATTATGTAATAAGGAGACATAAGGAGAAAATGAAAATATTTTTGAAGGGTTGTTTCATAGCTTCCCCTCCTTTTTTAATCCAAATATTTTCTAGGCTCTCAGGTGATGTCGCCCAATCACGATTAGAAATGCTGAGTCCCCCTTTCAGCTTCTGGTTTCTGTTTGACTCTCTAGAGACAGAAGTTTCAAACCCTTCAAGTTTCTCTTGCTACTGTGTTAAAATATGTTCCCAGTACCTTCCAGCTATTTGCCTGTCTACTGCATTTGACAAGTTCATTCAGCAAACAAAATGTCTAGAACGTGCTATATACCAGAAATCATGCCAGGCCCTAGAGGATAGAGTAGAGCAAGGCAAGGCCTCCATTTGGAGGAAAGGCCTCCTTGGAAAGGAGTTTGGATTTAATTCCAAGTGCAAGGGAAGCCTCCATCTGGAAGATTCTGTGAACTCTCCATTGGGTTTCCCATGCCTGGCATGTGGCTACTGTCTTCACAGTGGGACTTGAGGAAGTTCACTGTTGCTGATAGGAAGGACTTTAATCTTCTCAGTTCATGAAACTCAGGCCTTGGGTTTTCACCGTAGTACCCAGAAAACAGCCTCCCTGATAGAGGGAAGTAAACAGAGAGGTAGCTGGATCTCCCTTTGGGACCTATTAACCCATCTATAAAAGGAAGGCGGAGGTTCATTGTGCCCATCTTAGCAAGTCTCAGGTTTCATAGAAATTCCGTCCTTCATCAAAGAATTGGTGCAAGGCACAAATATTCAACAGGACCAAAGAAGTCGAGCCAAGTTCATTAACAACTTGCTCACTATCTCTAGACATTGCCAAGAAAAGTGAAAGGGACAGTGAAGTACCTGGCTTTGTCTGTTTAGACTGACTTTGAATCCTTTCACCTCCTCTAACTTTCTAGACACACGACTTCATTTCTCTGAATCTCACTTTTTAAAATAATAACATGACTTACCTTGAGGACTTGCAGTGAGGATTACAGCAAGCCCTGCATGGAAAGTTGCCAGCCTAGTGCCTGCTGAGTAGCAATTGCTGCAGACGGGAGCTGCGATCACTGCTTTTGCCAAGGTTGTGGCCTCTGCTGCAGGTGCTATGGAGAATTCTGTATCCGTGCCCATGTCAGCCAAGGGCTTCAACTGTCAAAAGTTCCCATTTGTTTACTTTTATCTGATTTGTTTCTTGAGGGAGAAGATCGAATTTGCCTTTGTGCTGCCTGCAGGTTCAAACCTGTCTTCCTGGTTCTTCTCCTGTTTAGGAAGCTCCTAATCTGTGAATGGGTAGGGAATCTTGCTTTCAGGAAAGTGTGTTCCACACTTAAAGAGCTCTCAGATCAAGAATTGCAAATGTGCTCAGTGCTCTCTGTCTCTATGCTCTCTAACTCAATTGCCACCAGTCATATGTGTCCTTGATATGTGCTACACGGGTAAATATATACACACTTGGATTTCGAAGACTGGGTAGAAAAAATGCAAAATCCTTCATTAATTTTATATAGTGATTAGGCCAGGTATGGTGGCTCACGCCTGTAATCCAACCACTTTGAGAGACCGAGACAGGTGGATCACTTGAGGTCAGGAGTTCGAGACCAGTCAAACCCCAACTCTACTAAAATTGTAGTACAAAAATTAGCCAGGTGTGGTGGCACACAACTGTGGTCCCAGCTACTTGGGAGGCTGAGGCACAAGAACCACTTGAACCCAGTATGCAGAGGTTACAGTGAGCTGAAATCATGCCACTCACTCCAGCTTGGGCAACAGAGGAAGATTCTGCTTCAAAAAAGAGAAATTATATAGGTGATTATATGTTACAGTGATAACATTTTAGATATGTTAAGCTATGTGAAATATATGTTTTAAAATGTGACCCTTGGAAAATATCTGAATGCATATGTGATACAAAATATATTTATATTGGACAGTCCTGACACACATTGTTTCATTTCCGTCTCAAAGTAATCATTTGAGGCAGGTGGAATTATTACCATTTTACAGATGAGGCAACGGAAGCTAAGAGAGGTTAAGTCACTTTGACCAGGGTCCAAACTGGAGACAGGAATCCTGACTCCAGAGCCTGTGCAATTCATTTGGACCCTTCTACTGACCAGAACAAATGAGCAAGTTTGACCCTGTACTGCATGTACCCTGTGTGTCAGCTGACACTGGAAGTTGGTGGTCAGGGAGTTGTCATTGCTGGGTAGATTTTGTTGGGTTTTTCTTCTTTGGAGTCCCCAAAACATTGTCATTATTTTACATTACAAGCACTTACTCAAAAGACAGTAATAACAGCAACTAGACTACAGAACTGGAATTCAGGAGCCAAAAGTCCTGGGAACAGATTTACTATGTGACACTGGGTAAGTCATCTTGGGGTGTGAAAGGCAGGAGCTAAGTGACCCCCTTCTTCCCTGATGTTTATAATTTCACTGTCAAGATCAAGGTGGCCCACAGGAATGGCTTACAGGTTCACCTGAGCTTGGGAATCTTTTTGTTTCTGAGAATATTACAAAAAGGACCAAAAATCCTTTCTGTGCCACTGGGAAGTCCAAATTACAAAACCACAAGAGGAAGTTGGCTCCCAATGCCCATGGTGTGTATGTAATATAAAACAGGTTACACTATATTTCGATATTAATATATGTGTGCATACATTTACACACACACATATATACTTATACACATTTTTACATATACACATAAAAGATACACATGGGACATATTTATAAACATGATATTTATGCCATATATAGTATGTGTGTATGTATATGTGTGCATATATACTTGCATATGTGTATATAAGATGCTAGCTAATTTCTTTCTCTATAAGCCTCAAATATTTTTGAATGAAAAAGGTATAGACATAAGTGAATACATTTTTAGAAAGGATTAAAGTACAAACAAGGAGCTTTTAAGCTACTTAACTTCCCAATATGTTGTTGTTTTCTTTCATGAAGGACAAACTATATTTAGTTTCTTCTCTACTGTGTGCTGGTAATTCCCCTTCAGGAAAGAAACCTCAGATATACACTACACTAACCAGGATGCCTCAGGTTAGAGTGGAAGGAGCGTAAACAGTCAGATAATATGAATTTCAGATCTGGCCTCTGCCTCTACACTTAGGTATCAAATAATATGAATGTGTTGTTCCCTGAGTCTGAACATGGAACTATAAGATGAGGATAGCAGGCCAGGCGCAGTGGCTCATGCCTGTAATCCCAGCACTTTGGGAGGCCGAGGCAGGTGGATCACGAGGTCAGGAGATCGAGACCATCCTGGCTAACACGGTGAAACCCCGTCTCTACTAAAAATACAAAAAAAAAAAATTAGCCAGGTGTGGTGGCGGGCACCTGTAGTCCCAGCTACTGGGGAGGCTGAGGCAGGAGAATGGCGTGAACCCGGGAGGCGGAGCTTACAGTGAGCCAAGATCGTGCCACTGCACTCCACCCTGGGCGACAGAGTGAGATTCCATCTCAAAAAAAAAAAAAAAAAAGCTGGGGATAGCAGTGAGCAACACACAGCATAGCTCTCTAAAGGGTAGTAGTTTGTCCGTCTCTCCCTTGACCAACCTGTTATACCTGCACACACACACACACACATGCATACACACATACAGACACACCCAAACATGCACATACAATTGCATACATTCTCACATCTCAAATATGTAAGAGCCAAGCACAACTGGTACATTTGGTTGAACAACCTGGATGACTTGAGAAGGAAATGAAATTCAACCGAAACACCCTGAAACCATCAGTTGACTAAAGCAATTGACCCGTTAAATTGAGCTCACCAATCGGTAGAACCAACCTGAAACATCATCGTTCGTGGTTATCCTTTCTAAAGCATTCTTGATTTTTTCTTAAAGAGTTACATCATTGATCCCTCAGGTCCCTTCTCCAGTGCACTGTGGTTCTCTAAAGCCTTCCGTCTGTTTGATTACTTGCTCTTTAATATGTTTTTCTAAACAGATAACACAATATCTGAGAAAGGTAGATCAGCTGGTTGATCGTAAAAATTGATGTCCTGGAATTTGTTCTTCCTTTATTCATTCTGGACAAGTTTTAAACTGATGAAGTAAATTTTGAAACTACTGTACAAAAGATGGTGGGCCCTCTTGATGGAGAACATTTTTACTACCTTTGTAAATCTCACAGTCCCCAAGCCAGGCCTGTCTCTTACCCTTCCCTTAATGTGTTTTAACAGAGATGACTCAAGTGAGAGCATCCAATCACCTCTTTAGAGGACAACATGACAGACTGAGTATCAGCTCCTTGAAAACATAAACCATGGACTGGTCTGTCCTGTGGAACCCTGAAACATCTAGGCCAGCAGTTCCTGTGTCCTTTACTGCCTAAATGTTATAAATCTTAAATAGGTAAAGAGGAGAAGTTTTGTGGAAAAGAGGTGGTTTGTGGATAAAGAACCCTGAGTTTAGAGTTTTCAATTTGGGCTCTGAATTTTGAAATAGACTAATAGAATTGTGTCCTTAGACAAGGCTACCCTCTATAAAATGGTGGTGACAGGCCAGGCGCAGTGGCTCATGCCTGTAATCCCAGCACTTTGGGAGGCCGAGGCGGGTGGATCACCCGAGGTTGGGAGTTCAAGACCAGCCTGACCAACATGGAGAAACCCCATCTCTACTAAATATACAAAATTGGCCAGATGTGGTGGCACATGCCTGTAATCTCAGTTACTCAGGAAACTGAGGCAGGAGAATCACTTGAACCCCGGAGGCGAAGGTTGCAGTGAACTGACATCGCACCATTGTACTCCAGCCTGAGCAACAAGAGCAAAACTCCATCTAAAAAAAAAGAAAAAAAATGGTGGTGACATCTTCCCTGCCTTCCTACCTTACAATGTAGGATTGTAGAGACAATAGCTGAGCATAGTATGAGACCACATTATCAATAGTAAAGCTTTGGACACGTGAAGGCTTTTTTGTACGTTGTAGTAATTTCACTTGCTTATCCCTCCAGGCCTACTTCAAATGTTTCCACCACTGTGAAACCATCCCCAATTATTTCAGGCAAAATGAACGAACATGTGTCTTCGTAGTACCCTACCTAAATTACAATCATAACATATATCACCCTGATGCCTATAATCAGGCTGCATCAATTAACTTTTGCCAATTTCCTGCTGCAATACAAACCACTCCAAAACTCAGTGGTTTAAAACCACAATCATGCATCTTCGCTTATGAGATGGGTTGGCCGTGTGTGTCTCTCATCCTCCCCCGGGACCATGGGCTAGCCAGGGCATATTCTTCTCATGGCAAAGGCAAGAGTGAAAGAGGGTGAGCCAAAACACACAAGACCTCTTGCAGCCAGGCTGGGGACTGATATGTTGTCACATCTGCTCATATGCTAGTGGCAAGGCCAATTCAAGGGTTGGACACAGGGTGAAGAATTGGGACTAATCATGAAGTCTTTCATACTAATTTACATGCTTTGTTAGATTACAGCCCCTGGCTGGAAGAGCAGGGGGCAGGAACAAAGCCTGCTTCTATATCACCTACCCCTCTGCCAGGGACTGGTGAGTAGTAGCTATTTTATTGATTTTTGCTGAGTTCCGAAGGGTCTTCCCAACCCTTTCCTTTATAGTAAGGGTTAGCAC
>NW_012103332.1:2897770-2932724 GCF_000951045.1 Mandrillus leucophaeus | reverse complement strand
AGGGTTGAAGTTAAAAAGAGAAAAGGGCAGAATTGAGGATAGCACCGAAGAGAGCCACTGTACCTGCCCCCAGAGGAGAGGCTGGAGTTCATTTTATTCAAGGGTTGGACACAGGGTGAAGAATTGGGACTAATCATGAAGTCTTTCATACAAATTTACATGCTTTGTTAGATTACAGCCCCTGGCTGGAAGAGCAGGGGGCAGGAACAAAGCCTGCTTCTATATCACCTACCCCTCTGCCAGGGACTGGTGAGTAGTAGCTATTTTATTGATTTTTGCTGAGTTCCGAAGGGTCTTCCCAACCCTTTCCTTTATAGTAAGGGTTAGCACGCTCTGACTGGGGGGCCAAACCTGGCCCGGTTGTATGCAGCCAAACAGCTAAACATATAAATGATTGCAAAAAATAATAATAGTAAAAAGGAAAATAATATTTAATGACACGTGAAAATTACATGAAATTCACTCAGTGCCCATAAATAGAGTGTTCTTGGAACACAACCACACCCATTCCCTTGTGTGTTGTCTATGGCTGTATTCCATCTGTAATAGCACGGTTGAAGTTGGAGTTGGCCTAAAGTATGTCCCTTAAAGCCTAAAGTACTTACTCTCTGGCCTTCTGCAGAAAATGTTTGCCATCTGCTCCTGTATAGGATAAGGAACTGAGAGTCCCGGGGGGTTGAGTATAGTCCTCACTGCAGAGTGGCTACAGAGTTGTTAGTTGAATTATTCCTGTCTTTGTTACATGTTAATATCTTCCCTTTTTGTTCCCTAGTAATTGAAGGCCTGAAACTCCCATGTGCCACTGACTAGGAGGCTTCCGTGCTGCTGCGCTTCATGACCCAGCGGCGCGCGGCCCAGTGAAGCCACCGTGGTGTCCAGCATGGCCGCGCTGCTCCTGGGCGCGGTGCTGCTGGTGGCCCAGCCCCAGCTAGTGCCTTCCCGCCCCGCCGAGCTGGGCCAGCAGGAGCTTCTGCGGAAAGCGGGGACCCTCCAGGATGACGTCCGCTATGGCGCGGCCCGGAACGGCTCTGCCCAGCAGCTGCCTCAGACCATCATCATCGGCGTGCGCAAGGGCGGCACGCGCGCGCTGCTGGAGATGCTCAGCCTGCACCCCGATGTGGCGGCCGCGGAGAACGAGGTCCACTTCTTCGACTGGGAGGAGCACTACGGCCATGGCCTGGGCTGGTACCTCAGCCAGATGCCCTTCTCCTGGCCACACCAGCTCACGGTGGAAAAGACCCCCGCGTACTTCACGTCGCCCAAAGTGCCTGAGCGAGTCCACAGCATGAACCCATCCATCCGGCTGCTGCTCATCCTGCGAGACCCGTCGGAGCGCGTGCTATCTGACTACACCCAAGTGTTCTACAACCACATGCAGAAGCGCAAGCCCTACCCGTCCATCGAGGAGTTCCTGGTGCGCGACGGCCGGCTCAACGTGGACTACAAGGCCCTCAACCGCAGCCTCTACCACGTGCACATGCAGAACTGGCTGCGCTTCTTCCCGCTGCGCCACATCCACATTGTGGACGGCGACCGCCTCATCAGGGATCCTTTCCCCGAGATCCAAAAGGTCGAGAGGTTCCTGAAGCTGTCGCCGCAGATCAATGCCTCGAACTTCTACTTTAACAAAACCAAGGGCTTTTACTGCCTGCGGGACAGCGGCCGGGACCGCTGCTTACATGAGTCCAAAGGCCGGGCGCACCCCCAAGTAGATCCCAAACTACTCAATAAACTGCACGAATATTTTCATGAGCCAAATAAGAAATTCTTCGAGCTTGTTGGCAGAACATTTGACTGGCACTGATTTGCAATAAGCTAAGCTCAGAAACTTTCCTACTGTAAGTTCTGGTGTACATCTGGGGGAGGGGAAAGAATTTTAAAAAAGCATTTAAGGTATAATTTATTTGTAAAATCCATAAAGTACTTCTGTACAGTATTAGATTCACAATTGCCATATATACTAGTTATATTTTTCTACTTGTTAAATGGAGGGCATTTTGTATTGTTTTTCATGGTTGTTAACATTGTGTAATATGTCTCTATATGAAGGAACTAAACTATTTCACTGAAAAAAAAAAAGATTTTTCTGGAGACGCTATCTTTTTTTGAATATAATTAACTTGCCCCCAACTCAAAATAGCTGTCTGTGTTGCACTCATTGCAAAATCTAAATTCTTTTGTTACTTAAAAAAAACCACGTTTTTTATGGCTGTTATAGTCCTCTCTCTCCCCTCTCCTTTCTGCATTGCTCTTTTTAATTTTCAATGTCTCATTGTGATCATCAGATTTATTTTTACTTGGATTGTAAGATTTATCTCCTTGATGATTCCTTGCCATTTTTGGAGGTCACGGTTTTACCCATTCCCACGTGTAAACTTCAAGTAAACGAAGCAATATTCAGGATGGAGAAGCAGTTAGTGACTGGCTAGAAGTCCCTTGGGATCCATCTTGACCTCAAAGAATATTTGCATACGCTTCTGATCTCAGCAGTGGTTGAAACCTACAATAAAGAGGATTAAACCCTTGGCCTTCAGAATGATCTTGGGCCTGGGTACTTTGCCCCAAGTGGCAGTTGGCCTCCAGAAAGCCAATTAGAATAGAAAAGAGAAACTGCAAAATCTATGTGTGTCTTCATCCTGTAGGTTCTGTGAAAGGCTGACTAAAAGGGTAGTAGTCTTTTGCTTAGTTTAAAAGTGCTTACTTCCTGAAAGATACATTGGCATTATAGACATATATTCCATATGCACTGAGACATAAATATGTGTATGTTTCAAAATCAACTCTAAATTTGGAGTCCTGAATGTGAAAGAAAATGTAAACTCCCAAGGGTTGAAGTTAAAAAGAGAAAAGGGCAGAATTGAGGATAGCACCGAAGAGAGCCACTGTACCTGCCCCCAGAGGAGAGGCTGGAGTTCATTTTCACTTCTGCCCCCGAGCAGCCAGGTTGTTGGAGATGGTCACATAAACCCGTCTTATCCTCAGTTTTTTCATGCATTCTTCATGCAGTCAGCCTTTTACAAAATTAAACACATCGGATTTTAATAAAAATAAAACATTTATTACAGTAAAAGAGAAAATACAAACAAGCAAAATAAACTGGTTTCCTGACATAGTTTATACCGAAGGAAAATGACAGAAATGGATATTATTAATCACCTCCTACACTTAAGAACTCATTGAAATTTCTCCAAGCCACCCCAGGATGCAGATATTATTATGGAAATTTCAAATAGGAGGAAATAGGTCCAGAGAACATGAGAACCTTGCCCAAGATCACATTGACTATAAACTCAGGCTTAGAGGCTACTCAGAGTCAAAGCACAGGTTATTTATGTATTTACTTTTTACCCAACTCTTTCTGAGCTCAGAAGGAAAAGCCCAGACTCAGAGCCAGTTCTTCCTGACCTGACTTGACATTTCTTCCCAGGTGCCAAGTATCTTCCATCCTAAGAGGTGTGTCCCAGCTACAGGAAGGGCAAGAAGCAGCCTGCATTTTTCTCAGCTGTGTTATCAGGGAAGTGAGTCACCTTGGTATGTTTCAGCAGCTCCAGCCTGACCTGACCTTAGCATGGCCTATGCCTCACCCCATATCACGCGCAGAGAGCAGAGAGGATGCCTTCCTCTTTATAATCCATTAAAGTTGTCATTAAACCATCATCTCCCCCGGAGGAAGTAGCGGAAATATTTACAGCAGGCCCCTGGTGGACAGGGTACTTCTCAATAGGCAGACAGCCTCCCTCTGCAGCACATCGTTGGACCTTGCTTGTACCATACTCGTTGAAGAGCTGAAGAAATAAGAGGGCTCAGAAAGGTTAAGTAGTTTCCAAGCCTGTTCAGGAATATGGTGACTGAAAGGAAACTGCAATGAGAGTCTCTGACTCTGAAGAAGATGCTCTTTGCAAATGGCCTGTATATCCCTGTGCCCTGACAGGGATGGTCTGGTTGAAGCATGAACTGTTGTTGCAAGAGGCAGCGGGGAGGAGTGGAGGAAGACAGGACCGGCCCATGGAACATAATCTAGCTGCTGGGACTGGCATAGTTGATGGAGGGCATGGTCCAGTGTAAAATGATTAGTGAATGTAAATCCAATGTTTTCATTTGGGGGTACAGAGCTGTGGCTAAAGGAATGTTCAAATGAGTCTACCATGAGCAAGGGGTCAGAGGTCCTAGTGGCACTGTATGTTCATTCATTTTTGGTACAACCCCAGCCAGTCATTGAGAAAGTACACGGGGTAAGAAACCTTCACTCCAGATTTACCCAAGGTATTTATTAATAGATATCACCAAGCACTGTCAAATTCAAAGGAGGCCCTGTAGTAGACCCTGGCCTGTCCTGATAGGGCCAAAATGCAGTGACTCGGGAGCCTAATAGACACCCAGTCCCTCCCAAACATGCCTCCTACCAACTCCATTAACAGAGACAGATGTCAGTGGAAGGGGTGGGGCTCCTGTCCAGACCACTCCAGCCCAGGGACAGCCTGGGGGATCTAGGTGGGTCCTTCCAGAGAGGCAGCTGAGAGCAACTGAACCAAGCCTCAGCTATTCGATTTGGAATATTTACACACTTGACACTCCAGAGTCAGAACAGCCCCTTCCATTTCCCTTCCTCCTGGAATCAGATAGGGTTGAAATCCTTTTAACACTATTTGGTTATCAGCTCACAGCCTGAAGGTTTGCGAGTTTAAGAAAAGTGCCATGCCTCTGAGCACAGGGTGCTTTACTCCTTCTGTGCTGGGAGGCTTACCCAACTGAAAGGAGATGCAGGGTAGGGGAGGCCAATGCCTAGTGTGCCTGCTGCTTACAGGGGTGGAGTCACAGGTCACCATTATTCATTAAAATTTTACTTTTTTGAGCCCCTATCATATGCTCAACATGGTATTAAGTCCTTAAGAATATAAAAAGAAAATACAACAGGAACTAGTAGACAGTAACTGTTTGTTCTGGACTTTAATAAAAATCCAGAGGGTCTTGGAGTACAAGGGAAAAGACATTTAGCTGTGTATAGACTGAGTGGGGCGATGTGTTCCATGGTTTGGCATTCAGTTCAGCAACATTGCTGAGAGAAATCAACTAGCCCCCTTATAGAGAAGAGGAAACTGAGGTTTAAAAAGTGGTCCTGGCCGGGCACGGTGGCTCACGTCTGTAATCCCAGCACTTTGGGAGGCCGAGGTGCGTGAATCATGGGGTCAAGAGTTCAAGACCAGCCTGACCAACGTGGTGAAACCCCATCTCTATTAAAAATACAAAAGTTAGCCAAGCATGGTGGTGTGTGCCCGTAATCCCAGCTACTCAGGAGGCTGAGGCAGGAGAATCACTTGAACCTGGAAGGAGAAGGTTGCAGCGAGCCGAGATGATGCCACTGCACTCCAGCCTGGGTGACACAGCAAGACTCCATCTCAAAAAAATAAAATAAAATAAAATAAAATAAAACAAAATAATAATAAAAAAATAAAAAGTGATCTTGACCTCATGTCACTTTTTTCAGAAGAAAAGATTCTTGCTCACTCCAGGGAAATAGTCCAGAAATGGGAAATGTTGACATCACGTATCACAAAAGAAGTTGAAAAATATCAGAGACCCTCTCCAGAAAGTCATTTGTCAGAAATATTAAGAAATAGAGAATCTTCCCAGAGGTCGCATGGCAGGGCAGGTCACTTAACTTGTGGGCCACAGAAACCCTGACCTTCCTATGGGAAGGTTTCATGGAGGAATCGCCATAAAGCTGGGGCATGAATGGCAGTGGTGTCACCAGAGCAGGGCATTCTGAACAAGGGAAACTTGAGACATGAAGACAGTGGTCATTGGGAGAGACCGGGGGTAGAGGGTAGAGGTAGGCAAGAGATTTGTCTAAGTGGCATGTCAAATGTGTTAAACTCAATGAGAAGCTACTGCTTTCCAAGGCTGGAGTGCTGAAAGCTTACTTAGCAGGCACCCTTGTGAATTTGGCTCCTGTGCAGGTGTATCTGTTGCATAAAAATAACTATCATTTGTTGCACACCTGCCATGTGCTTGGTATTTTAAATATATTGCTTCTAACCTATATAACAACTCTAAGAAGTAGAACATGGGCTACTAATTTTACAGAAAAATAAACTCAGAAATTAAAGGCCTTGCCCATGTTGATAGAGCCATTGTTTCTTACAAATGAAATTTTGTCTTCGGTGTCTCTGTTCCTTTTCAGTCCATCTGTTTGTGGGTAAGTGGGGGAAGACATAAAGCATATGTATCTGTCTATTAGGCAGAGCTGTAAGGGAAATTATGGGCATCTAGGATTTGGAGTTGGACAGTTAGGGTGACGCCAAGATCACCTTCAAGCAAAGCAGTGGCTGGGATTTGATGCAACAAGGATGTGACAAAACATGCTCCTGACAGACAGCGCTCCTTTTGGAAGACTGAGCCTGAGTTAAAGGCCAGAGCAACGTAACAAAGTTCTCCAAACAGCACACAATGAGAGAAGGCCAAAGCTAAAGAGGACATCATCAGATTTAGCTGCTTCACTAAAGTGTTTTGATGTAGAAAATGACCTTGGTGCTTTAGTTCTCCCTGATGTCAAGACCTTTATTCCATTTTGCCCAAATTTCCCAGTTAGATAACAGTAAAGAGAGAGAGCCGGAAGACCTGGGTGTGCATCCTAGCTGTACCAATCACTGGCCATGGGATCTTAGATTCAGATTCTGAGAACCTCCATTTCCTTCTCCATAAAAATGGGCAGATATGTACTGTACTCTGTTTTGGGGAAAACTCAAATTCAATGAGAGAAAGTAGGTAAAAAACTATAAACTCAGTGCATATGTTGTTTAGTGGTTAAAAACATTTGGGACTTTAAGAGACAGACTAAAACTGGTTTTGAACCAGTCGGCAGAAATGCACTGCCTTTTTTCCTCCTCTGCTTCCCAGCTATGTGACTGTAGCTATTGCTGTTAATGCTTCATCCAGACCTCATTTACCATGGAAGTGCTCTCAACTGCGGCTGCCACAAAGATTGTCTTCTGGTGACTCGCCCTGACTATTTTCTGAAGGATTTCTCTTAGTTGGCAGGAGTTTCCTTACCTGAAGATGCCTGGGAAGTGTTGCCCACCCCACTCTCCTGCTTTCCTAGGGTTAGGGCATGACAAATGATTGACTGATCGATGTGGGATGGGGCATGGGGGGTAGTAGGGTAACAGTTCACCCTCATTGCCTCTGGGCAGGATAACCTCTGATGTGACTCATGCTCAGAGCTCCTTGTGAGATCAGGCTGAGGCTAGACTTCTTCTGAAACCCTACTTTTACTTATTTCTTCTCAAACTTCATCCTTTTCCCACATTACCTTACCCATTTCTTCTGCTACCCTATTCTCAGTAAATGTGTTTCCCAAGAATACAGGAATCCCCCCTCAGGCTTTACTTCTAGAGCATCCACTCTAAGGTTTTAACCTTGCATGCATGTTTTCTTCTCTCTGTATTTTAAATGCATAATGTGATCAACCCACAGAGTTATCAGAATTCTTCCAATTAAATGAGATACAGCAGAGAATGAGTCTATTTTATTGGCTAGCAAATAGCAAAGTGTTAAATACAATAATGGATGAAATTGTTACCAAGTAGTAGGCTCTTTAATTAGCTTATCAGACTACCAAAATAGTATAACGCATCAATATCAAACTTAAATTCCAACTTCAAAAAACAATTCTGGACCCAACAAAGATGAAGGTATTACTCCATCTTATGTAGCAATATGTTGTATTTCTATTGTTTGATAGATAGTCCACTTAGAACTAACACATGGATGTCTCTTCCTTTTGATTGCAACCCTCTGGCACTTAACACTGTGCCTGGCACATGGTAAGTAAGGAGTATTAATGCTTGTTTGTGGATTGAAGGGTAACTCTAGGTCAGCTGTCAGTTTTATGCGAAAGCCCCTTCTACCACATCCCAGTCTCATGATCTGGCCTGCCTCCTGGAAGTACCCTTTCTGGCCCAGACACTGGTAGGTACTTTATAATATACTGTTTTATGTAATCTTCACAAACCTCAGGGGAAATAATCAATTCAAGCTTCCTGTGTTTGCTTACCATTAGATCCCCAACAAATAACAACAATACTTGACACAGGAGCTATAAATATTTATTAATCAAAAAAATCACCTTAATACCCAAGCTCTTTTCACTATGCCTTACTATATGACCTCTTCTTGAATACTGAAACAGTGGATAGTTCTCCAAGGTAACCCGTGATATCTCCAAACTGGCTATTGAAATTCATACTTACTGTACCTCGACCTACATTCTCTCTTGAATCTGAGTTCTACCACACAGTGCCATAATGAACAGGTCTAATACCACTTTCTCACATTGGCCTACTGAAAAGAGCTCTGACCTTGGATTCTGAAGACCTGAATTTAGAAGTTTATCTCCCAGCCTTTTTCACAGCTATGTGACCTTGGGCAATTTCCTTAACTGCCCTGAACTTCCAGTACCTTTCTGTAAAATAGGGATAATGATACCTTCTTCACAGAGATTCTATGAACATTTTATGGAAAATGGACAATGGACATATAAGAGATCACAATTTCATAAACACTGCAAATATGTAAAAGTAAGTCTTTCTAATTCCTATTTAGCTCTCATGACTGGTATCATCTTTGACAGAAAGTAAAGGAATAATACTCACTTTTATTAAAACCTAGGTATTATCTCATTTAACCTTCATATCGACCTATAAGACAAATGCCACTATTTCACTTATTTTATATATGGATGGGGAACCAATGCACGGAGACATTAAGTAATTCGCCCAAGGTTACATGGCTAGTAAATGGTAGAGCCAGATTTGTCTCCTGCGTATTCTCTTCATAACTAAAATGCTTTACCTCTAGGCTATAATGCCTGTAAATGCAAAAGAGAATCTCTTCTCCAACATGTCTGTTCATAGAAAGAGCTAGAAAACAAAGAAAGCAAAGATAGAGATCAGAAACTTAATATAAATATCAGAAAAAAAGGCTGTGGCAGGCAGAATTCTACAATGGCTCCCTTGGTTTCCACCTACCTGTATACAAACCCTGCATAGAACCCTCGCCTTGAATATGAGCAGAAATTATAAATAAGATGAAGCATTTACTCTCTTGGTTAGAGTACTTTACATGGCAAAGGTGATGGGCTCTAAAGACATTGTGTTATGTAAGACTCCCACTTATCACACTGGGAAGATTCTTCTACTGGTTTTGAAGGCATCACCTGCCATGTTGTGAGAGTAGCAAGGGACTGCAGTGGCCAGTAGTAGCTGAGAGTGTCCCCAGCCAATATCCAACAAGAAAGCAAAGATCTCAATACTCCAGTTTCAAAGACTAAATTTTTCCAACAACAAGTGAGCTTGGAAGATGGCCTCAAGCTCCGTATAAGAAAGTCGTCTGACTGAAATCTTGATTGCTGCTTGGAAAGGCTACAGCAGAGGTAGGATGTGCTCGAACTCCTGTCACAGGGAAATTGAGATAATAGGTGTATATTGGTTTAAGCTGCTAAGTTTGTAGTAATTTGTTACGTAATAGGTAATTAATTCAAAGTGTAAGTCTATTATCTGGTCTATTCATCTTACCTCATGCTCACTTTTCTATATGCTCCCTTGAAAACAAACAAAATGTATGGATTTTTGTTGCCCAAGGCTTGCATTCCCATTGTATATTAACCAGAGCCTAATAGCAAGGTTATTCAGAGATGACAACTGTCAAATTTTTATTTATATTCTTTGAGATAAAACACACACACACACACACATACACACGACTGCAGCTTCATCAGTTGATAGAGTTGAAAGGGAGCTTACAAGTCATTTTAGCCAAACTTCTCTTTTTATAGAAGGATTTGAGGTCTGGAGGAGTAAAGTAATGTAGGTAGCAGCAGAATCCAAGGGAGATCTCAGAACTACTTTGTAATATCTATCACACTGTGTATCTGTTGTCTAATCCCTTGCTGTCCAAGTGAAGGTCTGTTGCTTACTGTGCAAACCAATGCGCCACACAGTTCTCTGCATAAAGCAGATACTCAGCTGAGAGTTGATTGAGATTATGCTCCTCATTTAGTAGCGTTTTTGGTGCAGCAGGAAAAACAATAATGGCTAAACAGACCGGGTGTTCCAGTTACCTAAGGCTATGTAACAAACCACTCCAAAACTTAGTGTATAAAGAAACAATCTATTACCTCTTATGGTTCTATGGGTAAATTGGAAACATCTGGGAAAGTCTTGCTTGGGGGTTTACCTGGTTGTAGTCAGGTGGTGGCTAGGACTGTAGTCATCTGAAGACTAACCTCATCTGGATGGCCAAGATGGCTTCTTTAATCACATGTTGGGATGACTGCAACACCTCCATGTGGCCAACCTGGGGTTCCTCACAGCACGGCCAACTTAGAGTTATTGGTGGAACTTTTTATATGGTAGCTGGCTTTCCCTAGAATGTTCCAAGAAACCAAGGCAAAAGCTGCAAATGTTACATAGTGAAACTATTGCCACATTTAATGTTTCAACAAGGCCAGCCCAAATTCAGTGTGGGAAAAGACCAAATAAGAGGCAGAATAAGAGGAGGAGTGTTCACAGGGAGGCCCTCTGTGGAGACTAGCTTCCATACCTGGTTGTTCCTTGACGATAAAATGGACAGAACACCTGCTTAATGGTTATGTGGTCATACTTAAAAAGGGAGATTAATATAAGTGTAAGCTTTCAGGATATTAGTGTCCATTACACAAATGTAAGTTACCATTATTATAAGTCCTTGGGCTTGCTATGTAATTTCAACTATTTTGACCTAAGGAATGTGGCCAGTTCACTCCTCTTTTGATACTGTGTGATGGTGATTAAGTGATTTTGCATAGATCAATTTATTCTACAAGTAGAATCAGGCATGCACAGTATGTTGCTTCCCCTGAATTTTTTTATGGCTCCACCAAACCACGTGAAGAAAAGATACACTTAGAACAAATTACAGGCTGGAGTCAGCTTGGAAAACTTTGTGTTATATGAAAGCACAAACCCTGACAGACCTGCAAAACCTCTTAGACAATTTGTCAGACATAAAAGACTATTGCTGAGACATTTAACACTGGATATTAAAAGCTGTGCACAGTATTCAAAAGACAATATATGGCAGACTCTATTTCCACTTTCTTTAATTTGGAAGTTCTATCTTTAGTAGCAATTTACATTTTCCACACAATTAAAGACTGTACCTAGTTCTGATTTGCACTTCAAGTATCCAATTCGACTGTGATTTACATTTTCTTCTCTGTTTATCTGTTTATTTTCCTCTCAGTCAGAAAACGAGGTTTTAAATTTTGGCATCATCACTTAAAATCTGGGTAATGATGGGCAAATTTGATTAACCATTTCAGAGGGTCAGTTGGCTGATATGTTAAATGGGAATATGATTTTATTTCAGGAATTGTGGCTCTTGAAGCCTATGAGCATAGCCAGGCATGCAGTAGATATTGAACATGTACATATTCACTGATCTTTTAATACACTTTTTGTTGGTGGATTCAAAGGGTCTGTAAATAGGAATTCACTTGCGACAATAGAACAGCCCTTCAGATATCATTGTACCACCATGAATGTCAAGGACAATACATCTAAAAATCAATGAAATTTTATTGTGCCTCTAATGGTAACCATTTACATAAGTCCAAGCCATGGGCAAATGTGATATAGTGGTATAGTAAGAATTATGCACAAATGCTCCTTGACTTACAATGGAGTTATATCCCAATAAATCTGATTTATTGAAATATCTTGATAAGTTGAAAATATTGTAAATCAAAAATGCATTTAATATCCTAATCTATTGAACATCATAGATAAGCCTAGCCTACCTTAAACATGCATAGAACACTTATATTAGCTTAAAGTTGGGCAAAATAATCTACCACAAAGCGTATTTTAGAATGAAATGTTGAATATCTCATGTCATTTATTGAATATTGTACTGAAAGTGAAAAACAGATTGGTTGTACGAGTACCCACCACTAGCACATACAGCTGAAAGCACACTGGGCCTGAAATATGTTTGAAGCATTGAACTAAAATTAATTTTTGAATGATGGGGATGCTACAGCACCAGGGTCATCAATTTCTCTCTCTTCCAGTGAAGCTTAAGAAGAGCTGATAGAAGGCACTGGAACATGGACGCTTGTTTATGGGTCAGCAGCAATAGGATTTTTCAGGACTATACTAAATGTCAGTTTACCCCAGTGAGCATGTGGCTGAATGGGAACTACTGCTCGCTGCCACTGCTCAGCCTTGCTAGAGAGTATCTTACTGAATATCACTAGACCAGGAAGATACCAAAATTCAAAATTGGAAATATGGTTTCTACTGAATTTGTATGGCTTCTGCTACTATCACAAAGTCCAAAAATAGTAAGCCAAATCATTGTAAGCTGAGAACCATCTCTGTGTTGGTCTTCAACTTGTTCTTGACATACAGCTTCTAAAACCCTTGGAATTTCCTAAGGGATAAAAAGCAATAAAGCACAGAAAGGAGCCTTTTGTTATTCAGAACAGGCCCCTTTCAACCACACCTGAGTTAACATTGATGAGAAGACTTTTGTAAAACTCCTGGATAACCACAGGATGGGAGGTGGTTGCCAGGGGAACCAACCACGTGATTAAAAGTTCTGAACTTTCAGCCCTAGCTCCCACACTCCCCCACTTCCGATCTCCATGAAGGAAGCGGGTGAAGAGGGACTGAAGATTGAGTTGATCACCAATGGTCAGTGATTTAATCAGCCATACCTACTTAATGATGTGACCATAAAAACCCAAAAGGACAGAGTTCAGAGTTTCCAAGTCGATGAACATTTGGGGGTGCTGGGGGGATAGCAAGGGCAGAGAGGCCATGGACACTCTGCACTCCTTCATTCTGCATCTTCCCATGGCAGAAGGTGGAAGGGCAAGGGACAGTGAGAGCAAGAGAGCAAAATATGCTGAACTCACTTTTAAAAGAAACCCACTCTTGTAACAGCTATTTCACTCCCTTGATAATGACATTAATCCATTCCTTCAGGCTGAGCTCTCATGACATAATCACCTCTTACGAGGCCCTGCCTCCCAACAGTGTTGCATTGGAGATTAAGTTTTCAACACATAAATTTTGGGGACATATTCAAACCATAGCATTCCATTCTTGGTCCCCCAAATGTATGTTCTTACAGTGCAAAATACATTCATTCTATCCCAATAGTCTCAGAAGTCTTAACTTGTTCCAGTCATCAACTGAAAAGTTCAAAGTCCAGAGTCTCATTTAAATCAAATATAAGTGACACTAAAGGCGCAATTCATTGGAGGCAAATAATTTTTCAGTTGTGAGCCTGTGAAATTAACAAGGTACACAGTTCCAAAATACAATGGTGAAACAGGCACAGAACAGACACTCCCACTTCAAAAGGGAGAAATAGACAAGAAGAAAGGAGTAACTGGGCCCAACTAAGTCCAAAACCCAACAGGGAAAACAACATTCAGTCTTCAATCTGGAGAATCATTTATTTTGACTCCATGTCCTGAATCCGGAGAACAAAGTGGGTTAGGAACTGGGTCCCCAAAGTCTCAGGCAGCCCCATGCCTAGGACTTTGCCGAGCACAATCCATCCAGAAGCTATCATGGGTTAAAATCTTGCACCTGCAACTGCAGGGCTCCTGGAGCTGCATTCCAGTGGCTTTACAGTTCTGGGGTCTCAGGGGCTGTTCCACTCTCATAGCACCATTAGGCTTTGCACTAGTGTGTACTGTCTGTGGTGTCTACTCCTGTGACAGGTCTATGTCCCCAGACTGTCCAAGACATCCTTTGAAATTTAGATGGAGGCCATCTTGGCCACACAGCTCTTGCATTTTGTTTGTCTGCAGAATTAGAATCACATGAGTTCTCCCGAAGTTTATGGCTTGTAACTTTGGGAACGGTGGGCAAAGCCACACCTGGACTCACCTGAGCCACAGCTGGGGTGGCGGAGGGATGCTGCACCAGAATTCAGGGATCCCTGAATTTTAGATGTCACAGGGCAGCAGATTCTGAGGTTCCATGGGCACTTCTTTGAAAACCTTGCCTTGAAGTTTCTGGCTCACCTGGGATATCTCTGAAATGCTTCCAAGAGCATTCTCTCATTGTCTGGTTAAATGGAAGCTGGCTTCCTTCTATCCATATTAATCACTTTAGCAAATGGTCACTTGGCCACACTCTTAGTGTTCTCTCCCAAGCACGTTTTTTGTTTTTTGTTTTTTGTTTTTTGTTTGTTTGTTTCTTTCTTTCTTTTTTCTATTCCTGACATGGCAGGCTAAGCTTTTCCAAGTCTTTTCATTCTGTTTCCCTTTTAATTATAAGTTTCCTCTTTGCATCACTTCTGACTTCTATCACTTCACTGTAAGCAGTTACAAGTAGCCAGGCAAGTCTTTCAATATCTTGCTTAGTAATTTCTTCTACCAAATATCCTATGAGGTTGGTGCAGATGTAATTGCGGTTTTGCCGTTACATCCAATGGCAAAAACCAGCCTAAGAGTTTATCACTCTTACTTAAATTGCACCTTCCATAAAGCCCTTGAAAATGGACACAGTTCAACCAAATCCTTTGTCAATTTAGAACAAAGATAGGCTTTATTTCGGTTTCCAATAAATTATTCCTTGTTTCTATCTCAGTCCTCATCAGAGTGACTTTTACTGTTCATATTTCTACCAACATTCTGATCATGACCACATAAATAAACTTTAAGAAGATTCAGACTTTTCTTACAGCTATTCTCTTCTTCTGAGTCCTCCCCACAACAGCCCTTAATGCTCTGTTTATGGCAATCTAGGCTTTTCCTAGCCTGCTTTCCTAAATAATTCTAACCTGTGCACATTCCCCAGTTCCAAAGCTGCTTTCACATTTTCAGGTATTTGTTATAGCAACATCATCACTTGTTCAGTACCAATTTTCTGTCTGAGTCCATTTTATTTTGCTACAGCAGAATACCACATATTAGGTAATTTATAATAAACAGAAATTTATTTGGCTTATGGTTCTGAGGACTGGGGAGTCCAAGAGCACTTGAGAGCCTTAGTGCCATGTCATCCAATGGAACAAGGCATATAGATGAGGGTGGGAGTGAGAGAACATGAGGGGGGCAAACTCACTTTTCTAATAAATTTAGTCTTTGGTAACTAATCCACTCCTTGATGGTGACATTCATCCATTCATTAGGGCAAAGCCTTCATGACCTAATTACCTCTTGTTAGGCTCCAACCCCAATCATTGGAGACTGAGTTTCCAACATATGAATTTTTTGAGATACGTTCAAACTATAACACATATCTCCCATTTGTCAGCTTCTGAGTTGTATCTTTTATAATAAACTTGTAATCATATGTAAAGCACTTTTCTGAGTTCTATACGCTATTGTAGAAAATTATTAAACCTGAGAAAGGGGGTTACTGGAACCTCTGAATTTGTACTTGCCAAGTCAGAAGCAATGATGACACCCTAGATCTTGATACTGACTTTTGAAGTGGGGGCAGTCTTGTGGGACTGAACCTTAGCCTATGGGGTCTGATACGATCCTGAGATCGTACCAGTTAAATGATTGAGTTAAATCATAGGACACCCAGCTGTTGTCTGCCAAGAATTTAAAAATTGTTTGGTGTGAGGGAGAAAAAAAGCACACATTTGATGACCAGAAGTGAAATAGTGGTGCGGAAGTTGAGTAAGTATAAAGAAAAACAATTTGTTTTATCCTGTGTAACAAACAAACACCATTTTTGAGATAATTATCAGGATTATAAAGATCATTTTGTTTTTCTGAAATATTCCAATGATGAAGCAGAAAAGGCTGATGATTTTCCTGTTTTTCCTTCTTACACACAGACAGATGCCGATTAAAGATAATTTTCTTAAAAAACTTGTTCTACTAACTAGTCGAGAAATTTACTTCTTCTTCTAAAGATGATTGTTAACTGTTTTTTAAGGATGTAAAATGACTATTTTCAATTATCTATTTTTTTTTTCATTTTTACCAAGGTGATTCCTTTAAAATTAAGTTTTTTCCCTCTCCAAAGGAAATAGCCCTACTTATTATTATTATTTTTTCTAGAGGGGGGAGGATGGCAAGTTTGAAAAGGACAAAAAGAATTCTAAAGGTCAAGGGATATCTCAACCTTGCCCATCTATTTATTAAAATCCAATCTTACCCTTATTCACAATTGTCAAAATGTAGAAACAACTTATGTCCATCAACTGATGCATGAATAAACTAAATGCGACATATTTATACAGTAGAATATTATTTAGGCAAGAAAATGTATGAAGTTCTGATAATGCCCTGCTGCAAGGATGAGCCTTGAAAATGTTACGTTAAGTGAAATAAAACAGATAAAAGAATAAATCTTATATGATTCCACTTATATGAAATATCTATAATGGGAAAATCCATAGACATGGAAAGTAGATTAGCAGACACCGGGGCTGGCGGGTGGGCAATAAAGTGTTACTGCTTAACACGTCTAAAGTTTCTGTTTGGGTGTTGAAAACTTTTAAGAAATAATGGTGACAAATGCGCAACATTTTGAAATCAATTAATCGCTCTGAATCATATATATAATCATACACATGAGATTAAAATGGCAAATGTATGTTATATAAATTTTACCATTATGTGAGTGTGTGTGTGTTTCTGTGTGTGTGTCCCAAAATAGGGGAAAACATTCATCTTGGGTTCTATGTGGACTTTGAATTTAATTGCAAGCAAGTCAACTATGTTCTCGACTCATTTGTAGGATATGCATAAAATCTTCTATAAAAATGCTAAATCTATGCATCACTGTTGCATGACAATTTCAGTTTCCAATTGCTGCATTATTTATCAGTTTATAGATGGGAAATAAACATGGTACTTAATGTGAAAAGGCCTAATTACACCCACATTTCATGCGCCTAACTTGTGACTTAGCTTCAAACCAAATAAATCATTTACACTTATAAGTTAAACTACTGTACCAGCAGTTTTCAATTTCTCCCGTCCTGAGAACTATATTATTGCCTCTCTAAATCACATTGTTCCCAATCTACCTGTGAAATGTTCAGCAACACAACCTCAGCGTGAATGCATCATCAGTCAGCAATTTCCAGGGTGGAAATTAACCCCTTGCCCTCTCAGTTCTGTTAAACAAAAATTCCTGATCACGGGTTGGGCATAGCTGCCCAAACTGGAATAAGTACTAAATAGATGAGTTCCTTAATAGTCGAAAGCAGATAGTATACTTGAGCTGTAATAAAATTAACCAAAAGAATACATTAACAAGGGTTGGGTGTACCTTGAAATTCTTTTTGTTTTGTTTATCTCCATCAGACACACAGGCTAATTGAGCAGGTATCACTTTGTCTTGTATGTCAACTTCCTGCTAGATAGTAAGTGAAAAATGTTATATAATTGGAAATAAGACTGACTATATATTTACGTTACATAGAGTTAAGTGTATATATATGCAGTCTTACATGGAGAAAACTTGACAACTTAGAATCTGATTTGATCCCTTAAATAATAGTTTAGTTGTTTAAAGTAAGTCCCGGGCAACTCTGGGCATTCTCCTACTAGAGGCCAGTAAATAGGAAGTTCAAGGGATTTGGAGGCTGATCAAGAAATAGGATACGATCCTGAAAGGCTGTAACACCCAACAAGCCTTATGGGGCAGTACTTGGACAGGGTTGCATAACAGGAAAGTCCTTACAGCACAAGACCATCTAGTGGTTTGTGTGCCCAGTTGATGTTGCTGAACAGTAAGGCTGGGTCAGAAAGCTCCCGAGGGTAGCAGCTGATTCTTCTGAATTTGTAATTACAAGGCCCTATCTTATCAATGGGTAACGACTGTCTGGTGAGGTTTCCCGGAGTATGCAAAACAAACAGGCTACAAATGACTTGTTTGGGTTATATTTTAAATAACTGGATATGCAAAACATTTGACTTTGGAGCGAGTGGAGTTTTGAGCTCAGGGATCTCAGCTTTCTGCGAAGAAATATACAACCCAGTAGCCAATACGTAGAGGCCATCTTTGGCTCACTTATATAACCACAAGAAACTAGAGTGTCTACCTTATATAGGAATGGATTGTTCATCTTTGAGTGGACTTCTGTCAACTCAGAAGATCCATCATATGGCTTGTATTAGTTTTCTATCACCACGGAAACACATTACCACAACTTAGTGGCTTACACAAGACAAATGTATTATCTTACAGTTCTGAAATTTGGATGTGCAAACTCAGTCTCGGTGAGCTAAAATCAAAGTGTTGTCAGGAATCTGTTCCTTCTGGAGGTGATGGGGAGACTGTTTCACACAGTCTTTTCTAGGTTTTAGAGTCCATTCTCATTTCTTGGCTAGCGGTCTCACATCAAATCACCTTCCTTCAGACTCTGAACTACCTCTGCTTCCCTCAAGATTCTTGGGACCACATTGGGTTCACCCAGATAAGTTATCTCCCCATTTCAAGATTCTTACCTTTGTCATACCTGCAAAGTCCCTCTGCCATGTAAGGTAACATATTCACAGGTTCCAGGGATTAGGATGTGGACATCTGTGGTGACATTATTCAGCCCCCACAAGGGGTGCTGGGAAAGACACAGACTCCAGGTCTATGAGGAGCCTCAGGTTCAGGACACAGATAAAAGGAAGATCAGTGGACTCCATTCAAGGCAGCCTCTAAACTGCACTGAGTGACATCTGGAAGGGGGTATAGCTGTTTTCAAACATACAGGTAGTGAGGATGAAATTTATGGTTTTAACAACTCAAGTTCTTCTAGCCCATGGAAGCATTCTGACTCCCAGCTCTGGAGCAGTTTAAGAGATGGAGCCAATCAAGTCAGGCTTGTCTTCCTCAGGTTTCTTCCTCTTTGGACCATACTGTTCTGTGTTCCCTTTTCAAAGTTTGGGCCTCTCTGTACCCTAAAATCCCAGTGACTGGCAGGTGGCTCAGATGCGGTTCTTGTCCTGGTGGAGCTTATGGCCCAGTGGGAAAGACATAAATATAAATGAAGACTCCATTTCCTTCCAGGACCCTGAGCATCTTGCCAAACTATTGGTTCTGCAGCCCATGCATTGACGCATAATTGCATGTCTAGCCATTTCTTCTTCCAAGTAAAGTGCACAACCAGGTGCACTGCTCAATGTTCTGTTCACTGGGAGGTTTTCCCTTTACTACTGTCCTTCATGGATGTTCTGGAAAGAAACTGTGGTGCTGCAGCTGTCCACATTTGGTGGTATCTGCATATTATGCAAAACCATCTGAAGCCAGATTCAACTGTTCTCTTCCTCTATCAACTGATCATAGGGTACTATCCATGAAGCCACAGGTGCAGGTTAGAAGAGAGAAGGCAGGGTAGACAGAGTAGGGACCATGGGCATTTGGGTCACTTCTTCATGTAATTTACTTATGCCTTCAGGACCTTCTTGGGCCTGAACCAGTATACAGAATTTCCTTTGGTGATGAAGTATTGTACTGCATGCCTAACCTTATGGCTTGGTAGGTCAGGTAACACCCAGTTCATGATAGGTAGCTCAGATACTTAGTGGCCCATAGTCAAGCATTCAGTTTCTACTAAGGGCTAATAGCTGGCAGAGAGGTGTCTCTCAAAAGGAGAGGAGTTTTCTGTGGATGATGGCAGAGCTTGCTTCAAAATCCTAAAGCCTATACTATTTGCCTATGGGGGCAACAAACATTTCCATCTGCTACTAACACTTCGAGCATAGGTTATTGTGAAACACACAATATGATTGAACCATTATTCTATAATTTGGATCTGAGGGGTCCAAGGCTTGAGAATGTCACCTAACCTGATGGAAGTAAGCCAGTGCCACATGAGGGCTGAACACACAAACCTAGAGTCAGGGTTATGGGTTCAAATCTCAACTTCTCCTCTGTCTATCTAGAGTGGAAATGTCACTAGACAGATAGAAGAGAGTTTGACCCTGGACAAGTTCTTTGACTCCCAGTGCTTCATTCCATTAGTGTTAGGACGGCAATGATAATGGCAATCTCTCACCGGATTATGGAGAGTTTAATAACTGAATGTATGGAAAACTCTTAAGAACTCTTCTCGTATGATTAGGTGATGAATAAATATTCATTATGATTGCTGCCTCATTTTAACCTAGCTCTCTACTCAAATACCTCCTCCCTATAAAGGTTTCCCTCACCACCTTATAACTTCTGATAACTTTTGATTTTCACTGTACTTGATTTTTCCTCATAGAACTGATCATTACTAGATATAGTAATAACATATACTTATAGAATAAATAATATTTTAAATGTTGCCCCTTATGTTTAATTTTTTTTTTTTTTTTTTTTTTTTTTTTTTTTTTACCAAATGTAATTCATTTAAATCATTCTACAGATATTAACGGACCATCTACTATGTGCCAGGAACCCATTCATGGAACTAGAAATTTAACAGTAACTAAAAGGTAAAATTTTGTTCACTTTCTTTTCTGGTGTTGACTTACTGACCTTCACTACCAGGAGCCTGTCTCCATGAGGGTAGGCACGTTGGGTCTTCGGGTCATTCCTGAAAACTCAGAACCTAGAACAGTTGACTATCCCATGAAGTCAACACTTAGTGAATAAACAAATGAGTGAATGAAAAATATTTTTATCTGGCACATGGAAATTGCCACCAGGGAAGAAAAGAGGAGCAAACCTTGAAGCTCTTTAACACAGAGAGAGCTGGGTAATGGAATGCATCTGAGATTTCCTCCTTATGATTCTGCAGGGTGTGCACTTTATGTCTATTCTTAGTGTGGAAAGTGAGAATCAGAGACAGCAAACAACTTCTTCAAGGACACACAGTTAGATGCAAACAGAGTCGGAATTCTAATCCAGGTCTATTTGACCAGCAGCTCTGCACTTTACTTACTATATCTGTGCAGAAGAGCACTGAGTTACAGACCAGTAATGAGAAGAAATAGTGAAGGGTTGGTAAACACCTCAGTTACATAAGGAGCTTCTCTAGGCTGTGTGCATCACCCCACACTCCATCTAAAATAGATATTGGAGATTTTAAACATCTAGGGTTTAGATACCTGAAAAAAATAAATCATTTTAGTGGTTTATGAAAAAACGAAGGAAGAAGAAGAGAGGCAGCAGCAGGAGGAGGTGGAGGAGGAGGAGAAACAGCAGGAAAGGGAAGAGGAGGGAGGAAGGGAGTGGAAAAGAAGAAGAGAAAAAAATGAGTAACCAGGCGGACATTTAATTGGCCTTTTGCTCACATCAGTATTTCATCCTTGGCCACCAATTGCACACTTGAAGTTGTTTACCTTCCTGGAGGGATTTCTCAATCGTTCATTGTGAAGGATTCCTAGCCTCTCCTCAGTGGACAGCCAAGAGCCTCCTCTCAGCTGGGAGCCTTCCTCCCATTCACTGCAGTTTCCCTGAACTGCTTCCAGAGCCCAGCTTCTCTGGCCAGTGGCCAAGGACTCAAACAGGCACTGCTCTTTCAGCACAGAAACACAGAAACCAAGTGCCTTGGTACAAACAGAAAGCTGCATTCTTCGGCTGGGATCTGGGTGAGATAATTACCCCGCAAGGTCTTCCTCTCATCTAAGCTGTTGTTTAGCTAAACAGCACAACAGGGTTTGTGGAAAGTGCTGCATAAAGGTTCAGTTCATTCATTTGTTGAGCCTGTGATTAGTGACGGTGAGTCTCACCTCCCTGAGCTACAGATTTCCTTCTCTGAAAAGGGTCATAGAACTAGATTATCTTTAAATTTCTGGAAAATTCCAAAACATGATAATTTATCCTAGGTATGAAAGAGGAAAATGTAAGAAAAAGGGAAATTTGGTTCCTCCTCCCTGCCCCCTTCCCTTCCCTTCCCTTCCCTTCCCTTCCCTTGTCTTCTCTTCCCTCCCTCCCTCCTTCCTTCCTTTCTTCTTTTTCTTCTCTCTGTCTCTAATGTATCAAGATTTTAAGTAAATAATTTCTGGATGAAATTAGTACCTTGAAATTTTGAAGTTGTCTTGGGTAGAAACCAGAAAGATATCCTCTAAAAAGCTGTAGACATTTTATTATGCTCTTTACATGACGAAGCTTGAGGACTCCTTTGCGGTCACCTTTTTCTCTGTTCATTATTTACAAATCTCATTTCTTGAGACATCATAGAGGAATTCAGCGATGGGTTTGGTCATGGAAACCTATTTTCTGTTTTCCGTTTTCCATGCTACACTTGTTAGTCGTTTCGGTGGTAGGAGTTGCTAAGTCAGTGAGTTAACCTTGTCTTGGCCTAGAGCTGGAGCCTGGTAAAAACTGGTGAAATTGACTTAGAATGTGTTCTGTGGTCTATACCTTATCATTGTAGAAATGGATAATCTTTTTTTTTGAGACAGAGTTTAACTCTGTCACCCAGGCTATAGTACAGTGGTATGACTTCAGTTCACTGCAGCCTCAAACTCCTGGGCTCAAACCATCCTCCTGCTTCAGCCTGCTGAGCAGCTGGAACCACAGGCACATACTACCACACCCAGCTGGAGATGGTTTTTGAAAATTCGTTTACTGATATTTCCATATAGGAGAAAACACAAATGAAAGAGAAGCTGAAGACTCTGATTTCATTAGAGATATCGTGAAGTTCTGGGTAGAGAAAGACTTCTCTGGGGTCCAGTGAAAAAGTAGCTCCAAATGGGGCAGAGCCAGTGTCCACATCCCAGCCCCCTTCCTCCTCAGATTTGGAGACGGTGGGGGCAAGTGGCGTGAGGGATAATTGTGCCAACGTCACCTGGATTCTCTGTTGATTTTGTGTGAGCTGGAAACACACTTTTGTGTGTAAACCCTTTGGGATTTAGGGGTGCTGCTGTTGTAACACAGCCAAAGCTTTACCCAATTAACATAACCCATAGGACAAGGGCAACGAGTGGGCTAATCGTAGGCACAAGGTATTCTCTTTTTGCAAATGAAAGAAAGAATCAGAAGATGCTGATGAGAGGAAGGATACCTGCAATCAAGTGAGAAGGGCTCAGTGTCACTATCCGTTTGGATTAAATGTCAGTGTGACCTTGCGTGGACAGAATTCATGTCTTTGGTGTATTCTGTCTCCTTGAAGCTTAGCAATGATTCCTTAGAAGGAAATGGAGGCTGGGGTTTGAGCCCAGGACTGTCTCACACTAAAGCCAATGTTCTTCAGAGCATGCAACACTGACTCTTTTTTTCCGTTTTGCTCTGCTCTGGACTCTGTGCCTGCATATGCATCATTTTAATATATGTATAATTACATCATGTTATATATTTTATTATCATAGCACTAGAGATAATCGACTTTCCCTACTAAAGACTTTGACACATTCATAGCTTAAAAAACAACACAACAATAACTAGTGTTTGAAATACTTCACAGTTGGTCCTTCTATAAAAATATTCTTTGGAGTTTGAAAATCCTTAAGCTCTTTTTCCATAGCTGTGGGGGCTGGTAGGACTGAAAGGATTTCAAATGTAGAGGAATTTTTATTTCCTTGGCAATCTCATAATTCAAACAACTTTAACTTTTAAATGTCACACTTGTGATGTACTATAGGTAGTCATTAATAAACATGAATGGGTTTTTGAGGTTCAGAAAAGTGGCAGTAAATAAAGGGATGGAAACATTGACGCAGAGAGCAGGTGCATGCTATAGGGAGCTCCACTTTCCTTGCTGGCTGACATTTGCACAGAGTTAAGGTCAGCCATGTTGGCTGTGATCTTCACAGCCAGCAGGGGAGTTTTCTAAAAGTAAAAGTCTCCTGGTGTCATTCCCCACTTACACACCTTGATGGCTGCCCATTGATAGAAGATCATTTTGCTTTTTTTGTTTCTTGAGTTTTTTTTTCAACGTAGCATTCAAGGCCTGTTGCATGCCTGGCCAAACTTAACCTTTACTGTTCTCTTTCCCTGCTCTTCTATATGTTGGGCTGCAGTTCAAGCCACAGGAGTGCTAGACACACTAGCCTGCTTTCCCAAACAGGCCATCCCTTTTCACATCTCTGTGCCTCACTCAAAACATTTTCCTCCTGTTGCTTCCCAGCAATGTCTTGAGTGACTTTCAGAGCCCACCTAACACATCACCTGTTGGGATTGACTTCCCCTGGTATTCCACAATAGAAGAACTCAGCACATCTGTGACATCCACCAAGCACTTGACTTTCATCTGTAGGGAAGACTTTACCATTCAGTGTCATTGTCCCTCCTGGGCCTGGGTCTACAACCAGGCACAGAGCCCAGCAGCTATGTCTTCACCACCTTGTTTTGTTGCATTTTACATAGCACTGGCTCATAGATGGTACTCAACAAATGTTTGTTGAAAGAATATTTAGGTAGTTGATAGATAGATCATAGATATTAAGGTTCCTCTGCATTCCTTAATTTAATATTTTCTTTCTCCGCATTGAGCAGAAGACTTGCTTGTAAGTCCAGTGGTGTACTGCAGGGCAATGGGAACAGTCTTCCTGGGGTGCAGGCAATGAGGGGTGCAGTGTTTGTGTAGAGTTTAAAAACAGTAATAAAAACAATTAAAAGTGGGTCAACTTTTTGTTATTACGATGCACTTGTAATGCTAATCAAAGTCACTGGTAAAATATCCCCCTCTTCAGGCCATTCCTGCCCTCTGTCCCTCCTGGTTAGGCCAGAGTCAAGATCTCTCATGATTTCTTCCCCTATGCAGAATCCTTCTATCTTGTAACATGATTCTGTAGGACTTCTCCTAGAGATCATTCATCCATTCATTCATTCAACACATGTTTATACAGTTTTTAATATAGAGCAGCATTGCTAGACAAAAATGAGCACAAAAGCGGTACTCTTTCTGTCTTAGAGCTTGAATTGCATTTGGGGGAGACAGAAAATAAAATGAGTATGTATCACACGCACACAAATACACACACATACACACGCTTTGGGGTGGTAATTGTTTGAGAACAGTAGCCCAAGATGATGTGACCCTGATGGAGGAGGGGTGCCTTCAGAAGGGTTTTCAGTGGCAGCCATTGTGTCTGGGGTGGAGCAGGGTGAGATGAGGTATGAGTGAAGAGAAGGGGCCAGAGATGTGAAGAGCAGGAATAATACTTGCAGCAGAGAGAAGAGCAAGTGTGAGGACATGGGGTGGCACACAGGTATTATAGAAAAACACCTGCCAAATACTCACAAGGACAACAGGTATTATGTTTCTGCTGTCTTGTAAATCCCATACTTAGACCTGTCTCTTCAGTTCAACTCTTGATATGGTTTGGCTGTGTCCCCATCCAAATCTCATCTTGAACTGTAGCTCCCATAATTCCCACGTGTTGTGGGAGGGACCCGGTGGGAGACAATTGAATCATGGAGGTGGTTTCCCCCATGCTATTCTCGTGGTAGTGAATGAGTCTCACAAGATCTGATAGTTTTGTAAGGGGAAATCCTTTTTGCTTGACTCTCATTCTCTCTTCCCTGCTGCCATGTAAGATTTGCCTTTCACCTTCTGCCATGATTGTGAGGCCTCCCCAGTCACATGAAACTGTGAGTCTATTAAACCTCTTTTTCTTTATTAATTGCCCAGTCTCAGGTATGTCTTTATCAGCAGCGTGAAAATGAACTAATGACACTTGTGCTCTGTAAACTCTCCTGATTTTTTGCCTGAAGACAGGGTGAAGCCCGGCAAAAAGATGGAATGTGTTTTATCCCAGTGCCTGCTTTGATGTGGCTGACTCTTGTCGGTGGTAATGCTGGGCATTTGGACACAGACAGAGGGTTCTCTGTCTCTCCTCTCAATTGTCATCCCTGGTTCTCCATCACATGGTCCAGATGTGCAAATGATAGGGCTCCAATAGCTCTCCATCCCCTCTCATCAGTATTTCATTATTAGAGTGTGGTTCCTGTCATCTGGTGCCTTAATTCAACAGATAAAGCAACTGAAGCTCAGAGAAGCTGGGTTGCTGACATGGTGTCACATAGCTATGTAGTGGTAGTGATTGAGTGAATAATATGTGTCACCCTTCTCTAATCACAAAGCATATGCTGAACATCGTGAAAGTCACTTTACACAGACCATCTCTTTTCAACAGTCTTGGATGTTAGAGGAAAAAAAAAGTGTAGTGAGGGAGCCTAATTAGGTGGCTTTTTATCAGACATTTCAATAAGAAAATCTCCTTCTCCTTTCTGTGTCTCATGTTATCTCCAGATACATACTCTTTTCAAAATATGTAGGTCCATTTTTATAGGTGCTTTTGAAGACAATGCTATGGAGATGTTAGATTTTTTGCTTTAATATTTTGCAAACATCAGACCCATCTATATAACATCTGGCACAGCTGGCTACACTTTGTAACCATTAATACCCCAAGCCTGTGGGTCAGTAATCATTTGTGTAACTGATTCAGCGTTAGCCAAGACCACAGACAGTGCCAGAGAGGGTGGAACTGGAACGTTAGTGTGATATGCTTTGATAACCATTAACTAGCTGCAAGCTGAAAATTCTCCTTCTGGGCCTGCTATGCTGTTTGTTCTCTTCAGTTTGAAAAGTGATAAAAGAAAGGGCTGTATGGGCAACCTTAAGAAATATATGACTAGAGTAAAAAGACTTTCACTGAGGCCCATTGTGCTAGAAGCAGGTGGGGAAAGTTTATACTCTCAAAGCTAAAATAATTCCTAAGTAAAGGTATAGATAATTACTCAGACACTCTAGGAATATTTTACAGGTAATTATGATATAAGTGAATGACTTTCACCTATCAAATTTATTTATATATATGTATATGTATATTTTATAAATATGTAGGGCTTAACACTGATGAGGATCTATCAATCTATCAAGTTGAGGATCTACCCACTTGAATCTCAAGTTCAAGTGGTGGAAATATTCAAGAAAGCAACTGAACCATATGTATCAACGTCCTTAATGGGGTGTTTTGGTGAATAATTCTAGTTCAAGAAATCTGTTTTTAGGAAATAACAATACCTGAAGGAAAGATGTGTGAACAAATATTTTATTAAATGATAGTGTAAAGTGATACTGAAAGCAATTGAAGTATCTATTAAAAACATATATGCTCTTATATGCCTTAAAATTATATATACAGTTGAGTCTTGAACAATGTGAAGATTGAAGGCACCAATCCCCAGTGCAGTCGAAAATCTGAGTATAACTTTTGACTCCCCAAAACCTTAACTAATAGCCTACTCTTGACCTGAAACCTTACCAATAACATAAACAGTTGATTGACATATATTTTGTATATTGTATGCATTATAGATTGTATAATAAGCTAGTGAAAAAAAAATTGGAAGAAAATTATAAGGAAGAGAAACTTTTTTACTATTTACTCAGTGGAGAAGTAGACCATCATAGAGGTCTTCGTTCTGTTTGTCTTCACATTGAATCGGCTAAGGAGGAGGAAGAAGAGGAGGGGTTGCTGTTACTGTTTGAAGAGTGTCAGAAGCAGAAGAAATGAAGGAAGCAAAAGGTAAGACAGGAGAGACAGGAGCCCTCAGTGTAACTTCCCAGAAATACAACTTAATTTCGATTTGATATTTTACTTTTTCATTTCTCCATGAATGTTTCTATATAGTCCCAGTCCTTCTGCCGTTTGCTTTAGTGTCAGTGCTTGTATCACAGAAGGGTTCATGTCATAAAAAGAAAACAGAAGCAGTCTTGATTAACCAAAACCCTTCTTCCAGATTATCCACTGCCAATTTGTTTTCTGGCACTATTTTTTTTTTCCATCTTCTTCCACACCATTGGGCATTGGTTTGGGAGCACTCAGGTCCATCGATTCATCTCTTGTTAATTCCTCTGGTGTGTTGACTATTAGCTCCTGACTTTCTCCAAGATCTGTATAGTGAAACCCTTCAAAACTGTCACCTCCCTTCCTTTGCCATATTCACAGTCTCTTTCATGACTTCCTGAACTGCCTCTGTCATAAATCTTGTGAAGTCAAGCACAACGTCTGGACACAGTTTTCCCAAGCAGGAATTTATTGTCTCAGGCTTTCATGACTTTTCTCATAGCAATGACGGGATAATTCTTCCAGACTTTCAGAATGTTCTGTGTCAAAGTTCCCTTCCACAGTGTTGGCAACCCTTTCCATAGATCACTGTGTGTAATGAGCCTTAAAGGTTTGTATGGCCCTGGATCTAGAGGCTAAACTAGGGATGTTGTGTTTGGAGGCAAATAGATCACTTTGGTACCACTGTCAGTGTTTAACTCAAGAGGCTGCAGATGGTCAGAGGCATTGCCCAATTTCAAAAGAACTTTGGACAGCCCTATACTAGCAAGGTATTTCCTGACTTTAGAAACAAAGCATAGAAGGAACCAGTCCAGAAAAAGAGTTCTTGTTGTCCGGACCTTACAGTTACACAACCAAAAGACTGTTGGCACTTCATATGGGTCCCATAGTATTTCCAAGATTTATGGTATTGCATAAAACACAATGAAAAATATGCAAGAATCGTAAAAGATCACTTTTTACTGTGATTTGCAATTTACCAGAGAGACAAACTGCTCAGGGGATATGATTAGTGTGTAACCCAGCATTTTAAGATGATACTGGTAACACACGAGCTTGCCTTAATTGCAACAGGAGGTGGCTACAAAATTATTACGATGGTACAGTATTACTACTGTTAATTGTATGCAGTTATAACTTAATACTACATCTTTACATTTGTTTGCCTTTCTCTTGATTGCAAATGGTGCCATGTTTTGTCTGTGTGTGCATATATTTTGCGAATTTTTAACTTTTCATAATAGACAGATATAGTAGTAAATGATAAAATAGACTAGTATTTGTATATATTTATGTTTCATGACATAATTAACCTTTCTTAATTGTTTTCAGTATTTCCAGGCAATGCGATTGGTCTGTGAGTTTTTTCAAATTGTCACTTCAAATCCCCCCCAAAATTTCCGATATATTTATTGAAAAAGATCTATGTATAAGTGGACCACCACAGTTGAAATCCTCGCAGCTCAAGGCTTAACTGTCCTGCTTGAATATTTTGCAAGCATCAGGCCCATCTGGCATAGTATCTAGAACAAATCTTGATCCAGAGAAAATGCTCTACAACCATTAATATTTTAAGCCTCTGGGTTGGAATATCATTAATCATTTGTGTAAGTGATTGAACATTAGCCACACCACAAACAATATCAGAAAGGTTGAAATTAGAACATTAACAGGGTTTGCACTGATGACGACATTTTGCTGGCCCAGGTGTGGTTATGTAGAAATTCTTACACATTTCATGGTACTAGAGATTGATAATTGTTTAAATGTTTTGATACCTATGGTTAATTTCTGAGAATAAAACCCAAAGGAGGAATATGAAAACAAAGAGCAGCAAGAGAAAGTCTTACTTCCAAGGATATACATTGTTAACATTTATAATAGTCAAGCTTATAAACAAATCAAATATCAAGTTTTGTTTTATGTAACGTAACTTACATAACAATTCAAATTATAAGACAAGGTTAAGTAACTTGTGGCATAGAAACACAATGGTGTATTGTATAGTCTTTAGAAGCACATGGAGTTTTTTCTTTCCAGAAAGCCACATAAAATATTGAAGAGTATTTTAATGTTAGTTGAAAAATATAGGACAAAAAGGATACAATTATAACACATAAAAATATTATTCTCTGTACTAAGACAATATGTTATTCAAAACACGATTAACTGGGTGGGGTTTTCTGGTGACGCTGCAGATTTCTTTTTTTCTTTTTCCATCCTGCCTTCTCTTCCACTCCCCACACAGGTTCTTTGTCAGTCATTAGAAATGAAAATGTAATAACATTAAAGATGTATAGTGTGTCTTTAGGGGAAATAAGCAACAGTCAATTAAGAACACATAAAGGCTATCAGTGCCTTATCAATACCCCATTCAACACACTCATGGAGAGCAGCTAGCATTACAAAGGAATTCACAGAGACAGTGTGCTCTCCTAAGAGGTGATGAGGACTGAAAATAAAAATAGATTATGAAAAGACTTAGAAAAATTTTTGAATGAGAGGTGCACAAAAGATTGTTGAGCTCAGCTAGATATTTAGAAAAAACGTTTAACTATTGAATTTGATTTTCCACAAAATACCTCTCAAAATCATTGTCACAAAAGCGTCAGACTGGAAAGTAGCAGTGTCCAGATTTTCGGGTTTCTATTAAGTTCTGCCCTGTGGATTCGAAAAGCTGTTACTTGAAGAAATGGGTAAGACTATCTCTCTATGACTCCAAGGGGCTGCATCACCTCTCTAAGGAATATATTTTTATTAATTTAAAGCAGTCTGTGCCAGTGAGGATACCAACAGGAAATACAACAAATTTAAATTGAGATAATTTGGGATGAGCTCATTAAAGAACTAACTACAAAAGTATGAATGGGCTATAGTGGAACCACAGAACATATTATGAAAAACTGGGCTAATAAAAGAAACAGTGGGAAAGACAGTTACCAGTACTCAGTAGTTTGAGAGTAGTAACTTCAATCAGGGCTACACCTAGGGCCCATGGAAATAAGTAGCCTGATTTCCCCCTCCTACCTGCCAATATCCTGGTGGATGCTGGCTAAATCCATGGGTCAAACTCAACTGGAAGCAAAAATGCAGTCCTGTCTATCAAGTGATGGGCATTTGGATTGATTCTATGTCTTTGCTATTGTGAACAGTGCTGCAATGAACATATGCAAGCGTGTATCTTATAACAGAATGATTTCTATTTTGGGGGATGTATACCCCATAAGAGGATTGCTGGGTCAAATGGTATTTCTGCTTATAGATCTTTGAGGAATTGCCACACCATCTTCCACAATGGTTGAACTAATTTACACTCCCACCAACGGTGTAAAAGCATTCCTTCTTCTCCACAGCCTCACCAGCATCTGTTGTTTCTGAACTTTTTAATAATTGCCATTCGGACTGGTATGAGATGGTATCTCACTGTGGTTTTTGTTTGTATTTCTCTAACGATCAGTGATGGACACATGGTGGGGAACAACACACACTGGGGCCTCTCGGGGGTTGCGGGGGAGGGAGAGCATCAGAAAGAATAGCTAATGGATGCTGGGCTTAATACCTAGATGATGGGTTAATCTGTGCAGCAAACCACCATGGCACACATTTACCTTTGTAACTAACCTGTATATCCTGCACATGTGTCCTGAAACTTAAAATAAAAATCAAAGAAAAAAATAAAAATAATGTAGTCCATAGAAATCAGCCTCCTGGAGGAAAACACAGGATGATGAAGAAGGATCCAGAGAGCCAGACAGAAGGTGACCTGAATACAGCCCAAACAAGGAGGAGTCAACCCCACAGACCAGTATGTTTTTCATCGTTACCGTTGGTGAAAAGAGACTGAAGGATCATTTCTTTGGGAAAGCTAAACCGTATTAATTTGTTTTCATGGGGCTGATAAAGACATACCCAAGACTGGGCAATTTACAAAAGAAAGAGGTTTAATTGGACTTTCAGTTCCATGTGGCTGGGGAAACCTCACAATCATGGCAGAAGGCAAGGAGGAGCAAGTCAGGTTTTACATGGATGGCAGCAGGCAGAGAGAGAGAGCTTGGCAGGAGAGCTCTCTCTTCTTAAAACCATCAGATCTTGTGAAACTTACTCACTATCATGATAACAGCACAGGAAAGACTTGTCCCTATAATTCAATTACCTCTCACCAGATCCCTCCCACAACATGTGAGAATTCAAGATGAGATTTGGGTGGGGATACAGCCATACCATATCATAAACAGAGCATGGTGTTTGGACCAGATGGCTTAACATTTTCCAGTTACTTCTAAAACTTTATAATTCTAAGGTACCTCAACTAAACTAGAGACAAATAAATAACCAATGCAATTATATTGCACATTATGGTCACAAACTCAAGTCAGGAAAATTGAGCTCTTTATCCCTTTTATAGAGCAATAACCTTTTCTAGCATCCACAATGATTATCTCTGGAACACTTTTACAAAGCAATAAAACCAATGGTATATTTAATTGAAGTATGGGTGTTGATGATCAACAAGCACTACCTGGGATGAATATGTAATGAGAGCTCTTTTCATGTGGCACCCAAAGACCAGGATGTATCAGAAATACATTTCAATAAGAACTAACATACATTAAGTGCTTATATGTGCCAGGTACAAGCCATGAACTTTGTATTAACTCATTTAATCTGGACAAGAAGCCCTTTAAACTACATGCTTTTGTTGCTCTTTCTCTACCTATGCAGGAAAGCAGCCAGGGAAATGTGCTACTCAGATCTCTTGCAATAGAAGGCATATTTTGCTTGTAGTCTTACATGCTGACCCTTGAAATCCATTACGATGACTGTTGAAACCACACTTCCTGAAAACTGCCCCCAGACCAGTTACTGAGCACAACAGGGCACTTCGTTCCGTCTAGGTAGAAGCAGGACTGCTTGAACGGTTTTGGCTCAAGCTCTTGAACTCTATCAGCCTGGCCAGATCTTTCTTGAAACTGTGCTACAGTCAAAAATCCTTCCTACTCATGACTTTTTCTTTCTCTCTCTTCTTTCACAGTTGTCAGACCCATATAGAGATCTGACAGTTCCCCCACCCTTCCCTCCCTGCTATAGACTGAATTGTGTACCTCCCCTCCCCAACCCATATTAAAATGTTGAACCCCTAATGGGCAGTGTGATTGTAGTTGGAGATAGAGTCTTTATGAGATAATGAAGGTTAAATGAGCTCGTAAGAGTGTGACCTTAATGGGATAGGACTGTGGCCTCTCTTTATCTCTCTTTCTCTTTACCATGTGAGGACTTGGTGAGAAGGTAGGCGTTTGCAAGCTAGGATGAGAGTTCTCACCAGAAACTAAATTGGCTGGCACCTTGATTTTGGATTTCCCAGTTTCTAGAAGTGTGAGAAAATAAATTTCTGTTGTTTAAGCCACCTGGTCTGTGGTATTTAGTATGGTACCAAAAGCTGACTAAAACACTCTTCTAATAAATGTCTTATGTGTTTAATCATATCTTGGCACTGGTTCTCAGTGGACCTGAACCAAATGCATGCACCATCATAAGTCCTAGGTGTTCACCTAAATTCACCAACCTTGGGGGTGGCAAAGCTGAGGTGCAAACGCAGGCAATGGAAATCAGGAGTCTCCATCTGCTTCCTCTCTAAGCCGTGTTGCCTCTTGAGTTATTCAGGAGCTTAACTTGCCTAGGAACACTTTTTTTTGGAACACCTTCTCTCCCCATTTAAGCAAAGCATTTCAGCCTTTATCGTTTTGTTTCTTTTTTTTTTTCCCCGACTTGAAATCAGACAGCTGTTGCATCCTGAGACTTCTTCACTAGAGCAAAACTTGCCTCTGGTCTTTTATTTAATTCCGTGTGGTGGCAAGGGTTTAGATGCCTCCTCACTGTCATTCACCTGGACAGATGAGTTAGACAGATGTGTATGTAAACGGGCTCCAGCAGTTATCAGCTGTGAGACCTCAGATGCCTTGATGGCCCTGAGCCTTTGTTTAATTATGTGAAAAAGTGAGAATTAGCCATTCCTGAGTCATGGGTCACTTGGAGGACTAAGTGAGTTCACATTTAAGGATGGAGGACATTAGCTGGTACATAAAGATCATAAACAATATATCCCACTCCTATCTGGGTACCTCTTTTGATTTATTTGAATCAGTTGCTCGTAAATTTGTTTCCCAGAAGTGAATGGAACTACTCTCACTCGAATGGTACCTTTTCTACTCCTTGCCTGAGATTTCCGAAGAACAGACGGAAAATTCCATTCAGAAGCTTTGCCTGGTTTGACATTTCCCCATATGTTCCTGTGGGTCAAGAGAAAATGTTTTGATGTCCTAGCTTGGTTATCTGGATCCCAGAATTACTCATGAACTTCATCTTCAGTTGCTGCCACTGCCTACGTCTGAAGCTGCCTGAAGGGGAGAAGAATGAGTCAAGGAGGTCATTCTTTGGCACTACAATTTGGTCTTCAATGAAGCATACTTCATTTTCAACTATTTCTAATTGTTCTTTGCTTAAATCCATCACTGAAAGTTAAAGAACAAGTTTCTGTTGTTGTTGCTGTTTTTGCCATGTTTAAAATTGAGTAATAAAGGCGGGGCTCTAGTCTCAGAACAGAATGGCCTTTACCTTGAAGTGGGTAAAATTTGGTTCTGCTGCTAATGAGCTGTGTCCCTTTAGACAATTTTCTTAATTGCTCCGTGTTTGATTTCTTCAATTGGAATCAAGAATGATTTTCCTTTCTTGGGATTTATTGTGAGGATTAAATGAAATCATGAATGTAAAGGTCTACGTTGCTGACTTGCAGAAGTACCTAAATAAATGCTCATGTGTGAGCCTGATATTCTAATTAAGTTGCTGCCCTCACCATCTCTGCTGTGTTCCACATTATAAGTCCTCAATGATCTTCAGGGTTTTCAAAATCTTCTAGTAGAAAATTTCCATCGTTTTATTTATTTCTAAGGAAGCATAGATGACCCGTGGGGAGTTGGCAGTTCCACGTATGACTAATATCATTGGTAGACCTTGTTATAGGGATGTTATTTTGTTGTTTTGTTTTGTATTTTTGTTTAAAGATTTTGAAATTTTTTCCATTGAATCTAGGTTCTGATGATAAATCACAGTTTAGGCCATGTGATACCCCTCTGGCTCTGTTGATTTCCTTGCCTATTTGATCTTTAAATGACTCCTTTGAAGTTTGCCAGAACACCTGGAAAGTGTCATCGAATAGTCCCTTGGTTATCACCTGCATTATACAATGCATCCAGCAAGTACCATTTCCTGTTGCTACAAATTCTGGAAGTATTATACTATACTCTTAAGAACAACGAATCTTATTGTTTTCTTAAAAGGAGTATTGTTGAATATTTTGTTATTCCTAAAAACCTTTCTTTTAAATTATTGTTCTCCACTTCACTTTCTTTCTCTTTCTTTCCCTCCCTCCCTCCCTCCCTCTTTCTTTCTTTCTTTCTCTCTCTTTCTTTCTTTCTTTCTTTC
>NW_012103332.1:2882159-2897650 GCF_000951045.1 Mandrillus leucophaeus | reverse complement strand
TTTCTTTCGTTTTTCTTTTCTGTGAGACGGAGTTTTACTCTTGTTGCCCAGGCTGGAGTGCAGTGGTGTGATCCTGACTCACTGCAACCTCCGCCTCCTGAGTTCAGGCGATTCTCCTGCCTCAGCCTCCTGAGTAGCTGGGATTACAGGCACCCGCCACCACAGCTGGCTAATTTTTTGTATTTTTAGTAGAGGTGGGGTTTCACTATGTTGGACAGGCTTGTCTCGAACTCCTGACCTCAGGTGATCCACACACCTCGGACTCCCGAAATGCTGTGATTACAGACGTGAGCCCCAAGGCCCGGCTCCACTTCCCTTCTTAATGGGCCTTGGGGAATGACAAGCTCTGATGTCAACAAGTACATGGACACAATGCACCACAATTTCTTGATAATGCTAAACTCCTGTGGGGTCGGGGGGCAATCTTGGACTAGGTGACTGCATCTCACAGTGAGATGGGCCCATGGCTGAGGTAAAAGGGTGCTGTGAAGTAGCACAGCAATTGATTGCTTTCCTGAACCGTAAGTTTGTGCTAATGGCTTATGTACTATAATATGCCATTATAGTAGTCACGAGAAGAGGAGCAGCCTGGTATAGAGTAGATGTGTTTCCATTCAGGAACAAGGTCTATCTGGATACTGCATACTACAGTATGCCATTTGATACTTCTTTTCTGCATGAGTCTCCCACTGAAAAGATAAACTAAAAGTTAAGTAAAATTAATTTTGGGATCCTGAGAAGAAACCACAAGTGTCAGCTCACACCTGTGTCTTTCTGACATCCCCACCCCAGAGTGGACCCCAGGACATCCTATTCAGAATCAGACTTATTCCTGTGTCTAAGCTATTTCTGCTCAAGGCAAGAAATATGTGAGCAGACTCAGCCCCCTACTCATGTGGGAGTCTAGCAGCGTGGTAATGAGCTTGCAATTCTGGCTTCACCACTTGGTAACCATTTGAACTTGGGCAAGTTACATAGTTTCTGCTGTAGTCCGTGTTCTTCCCAAAATTTATATGTTGATACCCAATCCTCAATATAGTGGTATTGGGAAGTAAGACCTTTTGCCAATGATTAGGTCATGAGGGTGGAGCCTGCATGAACAGGATTAGCGCCCTCATCACAGAGGTTCCAGATAGATCCCTCTCCTTTCTGCCATGTGAGGTAACAGTGAGAAGGTAGCCATCTACAAACCAGAAAGTAAGCTCCCAGCGAACCTGAAACCTATTGACCCTTTGGCCTTGGACTTCCTGGCCTCCAATACTGTGATACATAAATTTTTGATATTTAAACCACCCAGTATCATATTGTGTTATAACAACCTAAATGAACAAAGACAACTTCTTTGTGCCTCAGTTTTCTTAGCAGTAAAATGAGAATGATAATACCCATTTCGATGGTTTATTTTGAGGGATAACTAGGGTATGACATGTGAAGTGCCTGCCCATAATAAGCCCTCAATAAATTTAACCTATCGCTATTATGACACTTTTTCCTCTCCCCAGATAGACCCTGTTCCTGAGCGGAAACACATTTCCTCTATTCCAGGCTGCACCTGTTCTCATGCAAAACACAATCACTGATATCGAGTCAGACTACATGGGGTCATGCTTAGTCTCACAGCATCTTAGTGACTTAAGAAATCAATTGCATCTCCAACTTACCTTTCTCATCTGTAAAAGGGGGTCTAATGTCATTAGAGGTGTTGTAAAGATTAGATCAGCTAATTCATGTTAAATGTTTAACACAACCTGGCCAGGCGCGGTGGCTCACGCCTGTAATCCTAGCACTTTGGGAGGCCGAGGTGGGCAGAACACGAGGTCAGGAGATCGAGACCATCCTGGCTAACACAGTGAAACCTCATTTCTACTAAAAATACAAAACAATTAGCCAGGCGTGGTGGCAGGCACCCGTAGTCCCAGCTACTTGAGAGGCTGAGGCAGGAGAATGGCATGAACCCGGGAGGCGGAACTTGCAGTGAGCCGAGATCGCTCCACTGCACTCCAGCCTGGGCAACAGGGAGAGACTTTGTCTCAAAAAAACAAAACCAAAAAAACAAAAAAACAAAAAACAAAACAAAAAAAAACTGTGCACATATACTTAAAAGTTGTGAAAGAACAATGTACTGGATCTGCTCATTTAAGAATCCCATCTGTGTCCACCAGCTGATGTTAATTATTTTACTCCTACAGCAACTTACTAATTCATTCACTAAAGTTGTTTTTTGTTGTTGTTTCTGTTTTTGCTTTTTACAGGTCACTGCTCTGAGAAGTGAGGCCCTCACTTTTTTTTTTTTTTTTTTAATGGTGGAGAGTGTTTTTCTTCAAACAAAGATTCATGGCAGGCATCACTACTTCTGTTCTGACTGCTTTCCATAGAACATCAAAATTCATCTAAAGGCATTAAATACATTTAAATGTTAAAAAATGGAACTCTACCAAATAAATATTCATAAAGTGCAATTTACATAATGAAAATCTGTGCTTAGTGAATACATATAAAATAAAACCTCATTGAACAGGTACAGAATTTAACCAAGTTATAAAATTCATTAACCAGTGAACATACTCATCCATTAACAAATTAATCATCTTTCTCTACTTTGAAAATGAATTCATATCTGAATGGCTAATTATACAGATCCTTCCTCACTGAAGACATTAACATAGGAACATTGAACGTGGAGGAAAGAAAAGTGGTAGCTAATATATTTTTATTTTTTTTGTTTAACAGCATAATATGCTGAGTCTTCAGTGAAGACCCCAACATAAATTGTGCAATAGGTGAAAGACACAACGTTTTAATTTTGTTTTGTTTTTCTTTTTGTGCATTTTTAACATTTAATAAATGTCAGTGAACATGTTTAATTTTCACAAGAATCCCAGTGGGGGTAGGAATCATTAATCCATTTTACAGATGAGGACCTTAAGACTTGGAGAGGTTTTATTGGTTTAAGCACGATTGAGTATCACAAGTAGACCTCAGAGCAGGGACTTCATTCCAAGGGCTGTCTGATTTAGAAGTCTGTTTTCTTCACCTATATCCTGGCGAGCAGTAATATTAACCTTGGTAACAGCCATAACTGATACATGTTAGCTGAACTTTAAAAATAAATTCCTCTTTCAGGTGTTTGCTACGTTCACACACTTGCTGCCCAAATCTGCTACTTGTGATTCCATTCTTGGCAATTTTACTGTCCTCATCTCATGAGCAAGAATATGGTACTTAGCCCTCAGCAAAGCACTAATATGAACATGGTTTTATCACACTAGGATTTCTTTAAGTTACAGTTAAGGGAAGCCCAGAGGCCATTTTCCTTAATACTAGCTAGAGTCAATCAAGTTTGTTTCCTTGGAGAGAAGCAATGCATTCATTTAAGGAAACTGAAGGAGACTGTGGGTCATAGAAATTCAGAGCTTAGTATATCACATATTCTCTCCCCTCGTTTCCTCAGAGCTCAGGAAACACACATCCTCTTTCTTATCATTTTTCTTGGCTGTTTTGAGTAACCTGGGGTAAAGAACAGGGTTTAAAGCTGAAATAACACCTGCTGTGAGCTGAATTATGTCTTCCCCAAATTCATGTTTCAAAGTTCTAACACCTAGTACTTCAGAATGTGAAGTTATTTGGAGATAGAGATTTTAACAGAAGTAATCAAGTTACAGTGGGGTTATTAGGGTGGGTCTTGATTGAGTGTTGTCCTTATAAAAAAGGGGGGATATTTGCACACAGAGACACACATAGAGGAGAGACAATGTAAAGAAACATAAGGATAAGGTGGCCATCTAAAAGCCAGGGAGACAGGCTTGGAACTGATCCTTTCCTCATAGCCTTCAGAAGAAATCGATGCCACCCACACGTTGTTCTTGAACTTCCAGCCTCCAGAACTGAGAGACAGTGACTTTCTGTTGTTTATGCTACTCGGTGTGTGTTGCCTTGTAATGGCAGCCCTAGAAACTCATAATTCAAGACTCAAGGATCTTGCCCCATCTGCCCTTCCCTATCCTGATCTGGTCTCCTTCTCCTCCACTCCCCAAACATCAGGTGTGTAGATGTCTGTGTTGTCTTCCACTTCCACTGACAGCCGCTCCTAACACTGAGCTTGTCCTTGTGCAGGCTTCTTATAAATACTTGTGGGATGGGTTTAACTTGCAAGGAACACAACTGGAGTGAGGCATCATCAAGAAATTCATTGAAAGTCTGCTGGCCTGGTCTAGGTCACACTTCAAATGATGAGTTTGCTAATTAGAGGCAGAAAACTGGTCACTCTGCATCCTAGAAAACAGTATTAAAAAAACAACTCTAGGAAAAGTGATTAACACTCTTCTGTTCTCCAAGTGGCTGTGCCTAAGTGGTAGTGGAGGAGAGAACATGGTAGGATTTGTTCAGGCGAAGCTTACCTCCCTGGATCTCAGAAAATTATGATTTCTAGAGTGACTAAATGTTGGGAGATTGATAAAACTTGGCTCATTAAAGCCTTTAAATCTAGAATTATAAATATACTTGGTAAAGTTTTTTTTCATAGCGGTAAAGCATATTTTCTTGCATTCTAAGACAGGACACTTGAAAAATTATCTTTATTTTTGTGATATCTTGGGGGATCATCATATATATCATTATGCTGAATTGAAATGCTGTTTAATTTCATAAGTAAAGGGAACTCTTACATGATGTTGATGAGAATGTAAATTAGCGCAGCCATTATGAAAGTCAGTATGGAGATTCCTCAAAAAATTAAAAATAGAACTACCATATGACTCAGCAATTGCAACACTGGGTATATACTCAAGGGAAGTGAAATCCGTGTATCATATCTGCACTTCCATATTTACTGCAGCATTGTGTGCAATGGCGGCCAAGATATGGAAACAACCTAATTATTCATTAATGGATGAATGGGTAAAGAAAATGTGGTACCTATACACAATGAAGTACCAATCAGCAATAAAAAAATGAGGAAATCCTGCCATTTGTGACAACATGAATGAACCCAGGAAACCTCATGTTAATTGAAATAAGCCAGTGACAGCAAGAAAAAGACCGCATGACCTCACTCATACGAAGAATCTAAAAATGTTTGTCCCCTAAGAGTAGAAAGTAGAATAGTGGTTACCAGAGGCTGACTGGTTAGGGAAAAGAAAAGTCTGAGGAGATGTTAGTCAAAGAATACATATATACACTCAGATAAGAGGAATAAATTCAAAAGATATATTGTACAGCATGGTGACTATACAAAATAATATATATTATACTCTGGAACAATGTTAAGAGAGTGGATATTAAGTGTTCTCATCACAAAAATAATAGCTATATGAGGTAAAACATTTGCTAATTAATTAGATTTAACCGTTTACAAAGTATATATGCTACAAAATATGTACGTTTTACATGATAAATATATACAAGTATGTAGGTCAATTTAAAAAACTAATTTGAAAAGAGAAAAGCAATGCAGTGGAATCCTAAGAATAATTTTAGGTCACTACGATTTTACCTTTGACTTCTATAGACTACTGTTCTTTTGAAATTCCAGGATTTTTTGGAGACAGTTTATGTTAGTTGCATATTTTAACACACATTTGTAAATCAGAAGGGTTTTGTTAGAAAGAAATGTTCTGTTATCACTGCAAGTCATAAACATAATGCTTAGCACATGTTAGCTTATGTTTTCTTCAATCTATCCCTTCTCTAACTTCAATCTATCTGTTCTCTAACTGATTGCCACATTGGTTAGAACTATGAATACAATAATCCTCGACGGCTGCTGCATGATGGCCTGAGAGTGGTCCTTGGAGAGTTGTACATGAGCTTTAGTTTCTGAAATTTTGTAGTAGCTTAAAGGTGCATGTATATTTGTGTGTGTGTGTGTGTATGTGATGTGTGTGTGTCTGTGGTGTGTGTGTGTGTGCCCTTCTTGGCTCTCAGCCTGCTTGTAAGTGGGTGATAAGTGCTGTGCTTTAGACAGACATGCGTTGAGCCTTACTGGAATCTCTGGCCAAAGCTGCTCTAACAAAGTACCACAGACGGGGTGGCTTACACAACAAAAATGTGTCTCAGAAGTCCAAGATCAAGGTGTTGTCAGGGCTGGTTCCTTCTGAGGCTGTGAGGGAGAATCTGTCCCACACCTGTCTTCAAGCTTCAGGCGGTTTGCTGGCAATCCCTTTTCTTCGAAGGCTTGGAGGACCGGTACTCTGATTTCTGCTTTTATCTTCACATGTGTGCTTTATCTTTCTTCAAATTTCATCTTTTTAGAAGGACACTATTTATATTAGACTAAGGCTCACCCCAGTGACCTCATTTTAAGTCTTGTAAAAAGCCTTTCTCCAAATACGGTGGATTCTGAGGTACTCAGGTTTAAGACTTCCGCATAAGAACTTTGGGGTGGGGTTCAATCCAGAGCATTTGGCATTACCAATGATGAACTCTGTCAGTAGGAATGTCACTTGATTGTCTTTAGTCTCAGTTGCCTCACCTGTGAGGGAAGGTAAATATTACATAAACTCCAAGATTGCTGTGATAGTTTTTGAGGCTATATGGACAAGTGCTCTGTGACTGTCCAAGTGCTATTCATGGTGATGAGACCCAGGAGGTGACCTCACCCTGCAGTAGAGCATGCAATGTGAATGCATAGAGCAGTTGTGGGGGCATCTGTGTCTTAATTCCTACTAAGGGTCCCGAACAACTTTTGATAAGAAACTACTATGTGTCCGCATGATTCTACCTGACCGGAGCTCAGGTTTGCCTAGCTTGTCTAAAAAAAGCTGAATTTGTTGGTCTGCAAGCACCTATTCGCTCATACTGGGCATCTCCCTTTTCTTTCTTGACTGAAAAATAATAGGGGGATGTTCATTGTGGGTGAGTCTCAGGGGGGTGGCATGGTCTGTGGGTTGAGCCCTTAGGAATGAAAGGATTCAAACAGAACCAAAAGGAGCTCTTCTCTGGAAGCATTCGGAGGACCCTGAAGGCTGCACCAACCCACCTGAGGCACCTAAGGGACTGGACAGCTGAAATGCCCTGGAGGACATCTCTCCAGCAGGGCAGTGTTCACCTAGAAGGACAGCTAGGATGGGTGCCTTAGACCACACACCAGTAGAAGTAGGCACGGGCACCCTTGACTCTGGTGCCACAGCTCATTATAAGCATCTGGGAAACTGATCAAAACATCCAGGAAATAATACTGGAATGATAGGTGGACTTTGAAGGGGACTGAAATGACATGATTGTACTGGAAATGTAGATCAATAATGCTTATGAAATTCCATCTGTATTCACAAGACAAGAAGATTGGGGTGTGTCTGGATTCCACATTTACAATTTAATGTCAAACTTATAAAGACCTGTGAGATCGTTGTTATTTCCTACTTTAAATATGAAACAACAGTATCTCCTGATAAGCTATTTGCCTGTGTAAGTGTTTCCCAAGCAATTCCTGTACCTTCTGTAAAGTTCAGGCTACTCGTAGCCACTACTTGTACTTTTTTTGTATTCAGTATGTTTTTTAAATTGATTTCATCTTACTTAAAGTTGTCTTCAGAAACAATATACAGAAAATCAATGGTTTTCTACGATATGATACAAATATATGTGTATGTATATATGCATGTATATACATATATGTATACACATATATACGTATACATTGTATATATACAGGTGTACACATACATATATATGTATGCACATGACAATTCTAAGTGACACATAGAAGATATATTTAATTGAAGTGAAATTCATATAACATACATTTCGCCAATAATTGTCAGGTCGATTAGAGATGGGAAAGAAAGTCTGAGGCCAGTGGCTTTGTGTGCACCTGTCATACATGGCAAGTCAGGAAGTCTGAATGCTAGAATCACGCCTGACACACACTGGAAAGTCTTTCAGTTCCACAGAATGTTGGCTGTCGGGTGTGGGGTACATAACCATGATCAGAGGGGAGGTGCTGTCGGAACAACTCTCTCTCTAGGGAGGTGCAGGAGTTCAGGGAGGAAGCTCCGCAGGAATTTGGTGCACCAGCTTCCCCCAACACTAACTTCAGTTTCTTTCTCCTTGTGTTTTGTATTTGCATGGGCTAATTTCCCCTTATCATGTATATCTCCTACCTAGTTAGGCTTCTCTAACTGAACTGGCTGCCTCAATTTCTTCATGTGTCGTACTTTCCTTCTCAATCTAGTGCAATATGAATTATACCATTTTCTCCCCGAATGATCCCTGCATTTCCACACAGACCTTACGGCTGTTTCCAGCATATTTTGGCCTTACCCACCACACCCTTGTGTTTGAAATACTTCCTTTCTTTAATGTGTGGAACCCCCTCCATTCCCAGGAATTGGCTCCTCTAAGCAGAGTGAGGCAGGGAGGAAGACTGCTTTGCTCAGTGTTATATCCCAGGCACTCTATAGTTCCTGGTTCAATGTTCAACCTTTTAGGGAAGGAACTAATGAATGCCTGTATTTTTCCAAGTGGAAGACTTGGATTCCATTCTCTAAGATGCTATCAACTTTAGTGGGCTGCGTCACACTTTAAATTTCCCTGGATAGTAGCCAAGCTCTGAAAATGTTGGCTGGAAATCTTCAAATGCTCTGTGAGTATTTGGTCCTGACTCTGTGAATCTCCTGAGTATTAAGGAAGTAGATTTCTTCCATCCTCAAAGCACCATGGCTAAGAGCCACACTTGGGAGTCAGACCGACCTGGGTTTTAATTTCAGCTCTACACATAGTAGATGGTGACCTGGATCAATCTGAGCCTCAATTCCTACAGTTGCAAATTGGAAAAAATAACACCCACATAATAAATACTGACATAATACCCACCTGTCTCAATTAAGCTAAACTAAATGAGATGATATATAATCACTTTTGCTATGATGTGACGTAAGAGTTTCTAAAATATCATTGTAACTGTGTGATTATGTTGTAGGAACAGCAGGGTTTATAGTAAGAAAAATTGGGTTAGGGGCACAACAGTCACAAACTTTATCATGGACACTTTTTGCCTAAAAAGGTAGAAACCTCATAAAAATAGTAACACCTTTTCACACTTATTAAGAGATGGAATATTAATAAAGGTGGCCCTTGATCTTGAAAAGGACCTGAAGTTTGCAGCTTCTGAGCCATTGTGAAGTGGAGGAAAGGAGGTTATGCGAAGTTCGATGGAAAGTCGTCACACCGGATGTGACAGGCTCACTACACAGGCTGTGGATGGCAGCGACTGGGAGATGCTCAAGGCATTGCCTGTGTACATTGTGTGTATTTCTACATGCCCCAGCTCATGCGGGTGCAGTTTTCTGTGTTTACTAGTGTTTCTTGTTGACAAAATCCTGCTAAGCAAACACGAAATGTGCATTATACTCCAACTGTCCCCTGATAGATCAATTTTTTGGGAAGATATTTGGATGACAAAAACAAGCATATCAGAACTGGCTTTAAGTAAAGGGCTAGTAGAGTCCCTAACCGGCAGGAGACATCCAATATATGTTTTGTTTTCTCTTATTAAAATTTCCATCCCTCTCCTTTAAATGCTGATCTTCCCAAGGGCAGGAGCTATTTCGTCCACATTTGTGCTCCTGGTGATGGACACCCATTAAGCAATCCAATCAATAGGTATCGTTTGGCTGTTAGAGGCAAGGCAGGGCTGCAGTCTATGGGGAAGGGGCTGCTGAGACAGGGACTGACATAAGAGATGATGCTTAAATCCCGATACCTGATGTCCCACAGATAAGAACAGGTCTAGAATCCAGCTGACCCAACGATGGACCCGAGTACCAACCCAGGCTGGGCCAGGCCTGCAGGCAGAGGGGCAAGTATTTCTCACCGAGGGAAGCAGAGGGCTCTAGCATCAGGAACTGGCCGTGGTAATGCAAACAAGAAGTCTCAGAGAGGTGTCAATGTCACAAATCTGGTAAGTGGCAGAGTCAGAACTTGACCTCAGGCAGAACTGCCTTCTAGCCAGTGTTTTTCTCATTATGTCACTACTTAAGAATGCCTGTGACGAAGCTAGTGAAATCTACAAGGCAGGTACCACCATAGCAGAACAAACTTTGTACCTTACATTTTATCATCCATCCTATTTAATCTTCAAAAAGATCTTGCGATATAAGATTGTGATTTTTATTTTAAAAATCAGAAAAAATGACCTCAGAAAAAGAAAGTGACTTGTCCAAAGACTCAGGCAAGGATGTAGCACAGCCATGAGGGTCTGGGTCAGCCTCTGGTTCTTTTCTTCTTTTGGGGGGCTGGGCAAGAATGCTATGGGCTGCTTGTGCCGCACAGGGTGGGGAATGGAGGCAGGAAGAGTTAAGGGAAGAATAGTAAATATCAGATGCTGTCTGTTCTTGGCAAAGGGCATTAACTATATCATTGCAGAACATCATTCTGCTCTTTCCCTAATGGAAGCATAAATATGGCCTTTCTCTGCAATGAGCAATTTCCTTGGCTCTGCTGACACAATGGGAAATATCCTTAGTGAGAAAATTAAATATTGGTGTCACAGGACTATTAGAGAAACAAATGGTATTACACATTCCTCCTCCTTCCTCCACTGCCTTGCCATCCTTTCTCAGGCTGGCATGAAGCCCTGAGAAGGGGCTGATGTCCCAGCCGCAGGAGTAGAGATGTTTGAGATGTCTGCAACATGGCGTTGTAAGGTCATTTGTTCATTACCGATGTGACATACTTTTATTTGGAACAACATGAGGTTTTACTGAGAGATTGTGATTCAAATTTGTGAGCTCCAGTTCAGCCTCTGCCTCTGAGTAGCTTCAAACTTAGGCAGGTTACTTAATCTCCCTGAGCTCCAGGTTTCTCTGAGCCTGTTCCTTCATCTATAAAATGAAGATGATCATTATCAATTCCAATTGTCATCATGAAACCACCTCCTTCACTGGCTTGTTTCAGAATGAATTGTGTTAGCGGCCCAAGTCTAGAAAATAGTATGCCTAGTGCAGTAGTACACACCACACAGGAATGTGATTCTTTTTTCTTTCCTAAAAGCTCCCAGGGCCTGCGCTTCACAATGTGGAGGACACAGACAGTGTCAAGCTTCGCCCTGACCTTCTAGAGTTCACCACAGTGCAGCAGGCACAGAAATACAGGTGTGGGTGACTCTGCAGCCTGCAATTTTGAGAATGCTCACCGTGTGTAGAGGCCTTTGTAGAGTCTAACCACATTGCAACCACCATGGAAAAGTGCTTATACATCTAGAGTCCATATTGAGCAAAACATGACAAAAGACACTCGTAAGCTAATAAAAATGTAAAATATATCTAGATTGCATTCTACCAAACGTTATTAATATGCATTTGAAAAAAATATTGGAACTTATAAAAGGAAGGCACTTTATTCGGTCTGAAGACAAAGCATGGTGCCTATGGGAGTTCAGAGCTCTTACACTACCTCTGTACCTCCCATTCCTAACACCCGCAGTTTGACAGTTATGCGACAAACCAAGTCCCAGAGAAACATCTGCCTCTTTGGCCCCTTAAAGAAAAGTTAGGGTGACTGATACATTTTGTGATGAGATGAAACCCAGTTGGGGAATGACTGTCCAAAGCTACACAGTGTTACCCAGAGAGATAACAGTAAATTTAGTGCCTCAAAAGCACACACAGAGGGTTAGCAGGGAATGTAGGAAGAGAGGGTGGAGCTATTCCCCAAATGTATCATTAAGAGTCAATCCCGGGGGCCGAAAAGAGATAAATATAGAAACTAACACAATTTGGCAAGATCAAAAAAAAAAAAAAAAAGCTGATCATCGCTAAAGTGAGCGTGGCATGCACTGCTCTGTTGAGGGAGGAGAAATGAAACAGCGGCAATGCATTTCACACTAGACTTGATAATTTTTGCTTCTGCCTTTTCTCAAAATGTACACATCTGCCAAAGTCTAAGATCTGAATATCTTTTGAAATAGAAAGCAGAGCTTTGGGGGCTGGGGGCATACAATTCATCTGGAAATGCATTTTTTATTTTTATTATTGACTCATGCACAAAAATGCTTACAAGGAGGTAGAAGGAAGTATCTGACCTGGTTTCTGTTGGTAAAGATGTAACAGTCAAGGTGGAGGTTTATCCCATACCTCAAAAGAACTCTTACAAATATTAGGCCCTAGGTGCCGAAGGCATCACTGAAGTAGGCATCACCTAGTTCAAGCTAGAACCATCTCTCATGTGTGTATAAGAGTGTCTCCAAATTAATCTCACTGCCTTTGTTTCTGCTCTGGCCACATCATCATTCACCATGTATGCAACAGCCGAAGCAAAAGGGGGTTGTTCAATGTCCCCATTGTGTCATGGCGCCTTTGCTTAAATCCCTCCAATGACTCTTTATTCCTCGTGAAATCAAATGGAAACTCTTGACCTGGCCCGCAAAGTCTTCCCTGAGCTGGATCCTGCCTTCCTCTCTGACTTCCACCGTGACTCCATCTCTCTTGCTCACTGGCTTTCCTGCTGTGCCTTAAACACCCCAACTTTGTTAATCCCTCCCATCATTTGGTTCTCAGCTTCAGGAGCACTTGTTCTGAATGATTTTTGTTTTCACCACTGCCTCTAGGACAACTCATACAGGTCAGTTTCTGTCACATCCTTTTTTTTTTATTTTATTTTCTTCTTAGAAATTGACTCTATCCGAACTTATTCTGCTTAATCTGCTCATTTATTTTCTAGTTTGTATAGTGCCTGTGGACACCCTACTAGAACATAGGTTCCATGACAGCCTGAATCTCCTCTGTCTTGTTTATACAAAATCCCCAGTGCCTGAGATATACGGGCGTGCAATAAACATTTGTTGAATCAATAAATGAACTTACTTAGTAGATCTACAAGGTTTTCAAATGGTCTGGGGACATCTGGGAAGCTTTTATACAAGAAAAGAAACTAGAACGCTGACAGAAAGGCAAATGGTTAACTAAGTAAACAAAATGCGTTCTGCACCTACAATGGAGTCTTTTAACATATGTAATCTCACTTGATTTTTCGCTTCCACCCTATGAGGTAGGCAGAGCATGAACAACATCATCATGTCCACTTCACACAGCATCCTTTGGGTCCCCAGGATTATGCACCTAAGACAATAAAAGATGGAGAGGAAGGAGTTTAGAGCAGGGAAATGGAGATGTTCTTCCCATTAGTGAGGTTTCCAAGAGCTCACAAAGCTCTTCCACATCTATTATTCCATTCAGCTTTTGCAGCAACTCTGAGAGATGTTCACTCTCCCTAGCAGTGAGATGTCAATGCCACACAGGGCAAGTGCAAAGGGTATGGAGTAAGGAACTTAGATCATGTCTCAGCTGCTCCCTTAATTGTGCTATGACTTGGAGAAAATATTTTAACCGCTTTGTGCCTCAATTTTCTCTTCTGTAAATGAAGAGATACTTATTTCCAAAATGGAGGTGAGGATTGACTAAATTAATCCTTTAAAGCTATTTAGTATGGTGCATGGAAAGTGTACAACTCAAAGTTATTACACTATGGTTATGATTGTTTTATTAAACCAAGACTCAGGGAGTAATTAGACTCACATAAGGTCATATAGTAAGAAAAGAATGGATCAAACTCAGATATGGCTGACTCTAAAGCTGAATGTAGCCACAGAGCCAGGGTGGGCTGCCCTCCTCTAAAAAATGCAGTCACTGATAGTCAATTCCACAGGTAAAAGTGTGATTTACACACTTGGACCACTCCTGGTCATTATCATATGTGCATATTTATTTTCCTCAGTGAGGCAATAGGCACTTGGAAGCAAGGATTGACTATCTACAAAGCAGAACTTAATGTTGGGTGCTCAACCACAGCTTGTCAATTCAGAGGCTTTGCCCTAAACTTTGTCCGAAACCATTTGCCCTTCTTATTATAAGTTCCACTGACTGTGGAGGTGAGTTTGCCTCTAAAGCAACATTGTTAGGGTCCCTATGTCATTCCTTGCCTTGCCCAGGTATGGACTCTGGTTTTTCATCTCAATATGAAGGAGCTCAGTAAGTTTGTGTAGGTCTCCAAGGCCATCTCAGCCATCAACAGAAAGTGTCACTGCTGTTTGATTGTCTAGAACAGTAGCTCAGGTGGCACCTGCTCATCTGTGGCTTTGACAGTGTTTATAATCACAAGCTTGACTTGAGCACTTGCCTACTAAGCCTTGAGCACTTCAGAGGCAGAGATGGCTCCACCTTCAAGAAAGTATATTCTAAGGAGAAAATTGACACCCAGGAGATAGTTACAAAACAGTGAGTGAATTCCCATGGAAAAAAAGAAGAATAGAAGGGGCACAGAGAAAGCACCTGGTAACATTAGGGAAGAGGAAATCACTCAGTGGTGGCTTTCTGAAGAAAGGAATGCTCAAACCGAAATTTGTAGAAATAATAGGAATTATGACACCACCTAATAAAGGTGGAAAGATTATTTTGTGGGTGAAGGTGGGGGTAGTTTTAACAAAAGCATGGAGTCCTGTTGCACACAAAAGGGGACAGGGTGGGCCATCACCTATTTTTGGTGCCTGGAAGATGAAGATCAGGGCACCCAGTATCAGGATGAGTCTCTAAGTCTCCTACATGTTGTGCTAGGGTGCTGAGATGTTTTCCTGCAGGTGTGGGGGGATTCAGAAGACAACAGTGAGGCAGTGCAGAGGCAGCAGCAACAGCAGCACCTACTCATGCCAAGCACTGTGTTAAATCCTTCACAAGCATTATGCTGTCTTTCCAAAAACCCAATTAATTGATGTGGATGAAATAAGAGCCCCAAAGATGCCCACATCTTAATCTCCCAAATGTATATATATATATTACCTTATATTTTAGAAAGAGACATTGAGAATGTGATTAAGTTAAAGATCTCAAGATGAAAGTGTTTTCTGGATTTTTCTGGGTGGGCCCAATTCATAAGGACACATGTCCTTATAAGAGAGAGGCAGGAGGGTCAGAGTCAGAGGCAGAGATTGGGGTGATGTGTGGTCATCAGCCAGGGGATGCTGGCAGCCTCTACAAGCTGGAAAAGAATAGTAGTAAATGGGTGAGCTTCCAGGAAAAATCAGCTCTGATGATCCAGTGTAGACTTCTGACCTCCAGAACTGTAAGATAATACACTTGTATTTTTTCAAGTCACTAAGTTGGTGGTAATTTGATATAGCAGCAATATAGTAAACTAATACATGGTATGATAAAGTCATCTTCATTTTAGCAATGAAGAAACTAAGTCTCAGTGGGGTTCATTTGTCGAGACCATAACAATGCTAAAAAAATGGCAGAACTAGTATCACAATCAAATTGCTCAAATTCGCTCTCCAGTACTGCTACCAACAATTTTTGTTGGCTGAATTGAAAGTAGGTTCTTGTCAATTCCTTTCCCTTTCCATTCTTGGCAATCCCCTTTATGCCATAGTTATCCCCATAAATGTGTCACTCTTTACAAAATAAATGAGAACACAGAGATCTTTGACTTCTGACAAAAAAAAAAAAAAAAAAAAAAAAAAAAAAAAAAAAAACTAAAGGAAGGGGGGGAATCACAGGTTA